>NC_046154.1:79317437-79330470 GCF_011064425.1 Rattus rattus
TGAATGATTTGTCAACTTAGCGAAACAGTAGTAGTTAGTTCCCTACCCCCAAAGACCTACAAAATCCCTGGGCATAGGGTTTTGGTTAGATTACAGACAAGACATAAAGCTAATACTTTGAAGCTATCCTCATATCCAATCAGAAAATTTCCTTCATATCACTATTCCACAGGTGAGCACATTTTACCTGGCAGGTTGATACTGTAGTTCACAGGATGCACAGCTGAGTAAAGCCATTGATGTCTTTTTCTCCGGGCATGCTAGTATCACCCGGGATATGAGCTAGGCATTAGAAAGAAAGTTCCCAGCTTGATTTCTATATATCTTGCAATTTAGCTATAGTATAAAGTTTTACAGAGAGTTATATCCAACATATAAAACATTACCATAGTGTATGTGTATGATTTAATAATCAAAAGGAGAAAAGTTCAGTTACTGTGTCTATTGAATCTTGTATCAGTTTTGGAAGCGTCAATGGTTAATTTTACACATGTTTTGTAAATATGTTGATATGAATGCAGGTAAAATTTGGCTATGGTAGAAGTAGTTTCATAATTAAATCATGAAAATTCTAACAAAGCATGTGAACTATGACATTCTCACACTCTTATCAGTGACTTGCATTAATCCTCTACCAGTCTAACATTACTTCAGTGGGAATTGACTCCCCAAATAATTAAACACATTCTCCATAGCATGGACTTACTTGATGGTAGATATTTTAGATAGTACATTATTAAACTGGCACATTGAATAAAATGCTAATCACGTGATTTCTTACCTTTCATCATTTTCCGGTAACAAAAAAAAAGGGATTGAAAGAATTTTTCTTACCCCTTGCCAATAAATTCTTAAAGCATCATTTCTTCAAAGACCTCAGAGCTAAATACATTCAAGGAAAACATACCACCACCTTCTCTGGTGGTTTCTCAGTTCAAATCAGAAATCTAGATTTCCAATAACTTCTCTGGCAACAGAATGAAAATCTGGAGTGTGTTCACAGCAAAAGGTTTGATAAGTGAGCTTATCCTTTTAAATTTCCATTTTTGACCCTTGCTGCAAGTGTTTCCTATGTCAAATATATTGGAATTTTCTAGGATAAATTGGCTTTGAGATCACCAATTAGGTTGAAGTTATTCTTAAATTTCCCTTTATGACTCTTTGTGTAAGAAAGGTTTCACTCTAGTGATGAAAACAGTGTTAATCTTTTTATTGAAAATGCTGTGAGGGCTGGAGAGATCTCAGTGGTTAAGAGCACTGGCTGTTCTTCTAGAGGTCCTGAGTTCAATTCCCAGCAATCAGATGGTGACTCACAACCATCTGTAATGGGACCTGATGCCCTCTTCTGGTGGCTAAAGACAGCGACAGTGTACCCACATGAATGAAATAAATAAGCAAATCTTAAAAAAAAAAAAAAAAGAAAGAAGGAAAGAAAGAAAGGAAGGAAGGAAGGAAGGAAGGAAGGAAGGAAAGAAGGAAGGAAGGAAGAAAGAAAGAAAGAAAAGAAAGAAAGAAAGAGAGAAAGAAAGAAAGAAAATGCTGTGAATGACATTTAATTACTGCCTATTCCCTGTGTTTCCAAATATTACTGGTCAAAGCTTTCACTTAGCAATCAAAGGGAATACTGCTTTTGTCCTTGGAATTATTTTTAATTAAACTATAACTATATCATTTCCCCCTCTATATTCCCCATATCCTACCCTATCCTCCATGCCCTTCAATCCTTTCAAATTCATGTCCACGTTTTTTTCATATATACATGAGTGCATATGTACATACATACATACATACATACATACATACATGCATAAACACACACACATACAAACAAACACACACAAGACACAACCAATTTCAGATTTCAGGAATGATCATTTGCTACTGAATAACCAATTAGAAGCTCATTACTGGGGAAGGCTTACTCTCCCTTTCTCAGCATTTTGTTGTTCCCTGTAGCTCTTTGTCTGGGGACAGGGTCCTGTAACATACTCTTTTCCATGTTATCATGTTGTATTTCTTCAGGTCTCGTTCAGAGAGCCATATTGTTGCTGTATCATGGTGAGGCTTCATGCCCACTGTAGAAGACACAATTTTCACAGTAGATGTACTGGGCATCTGGGTCTTAAACTCCTTCTAGTTGCTCTTCCACCATTTTCAGGTCTTGAAGAGTTTTGTTCATTTTCTTCAACTGCATATTTTTCTCAGTTTTCTTGGATTTCTTTAAGGAGCTTATCATTTCCTCATTAAGGTCTTTTATTATCTTTATAAAGTTGGGTTTTCTTGTGCTTTGAGTGTGTTGGAATATGCAGGGCTTACTGTACTATGATGGTTGAGCTCTGGTAGTAACATATTGCCTTGGCTCTTGTCTATTTTTTTCTTATGCTATCCTCTAGGTATCTGTGTTGAGTGATTATAGATCTAGGTGTCAATTCTGAGCTTCTTTGTTGAGGGGGGTGTTTTGTTCCTTGGTTTCTATTTCCACTCTGGTCTTCAGGTTGGAGTGGCCTGTGGTGCAGGAGAGTTTCTATCTGAGTTGGAGGCTGAATTTCTGGCAGAGAGTAGCTTCTGTTTTAGCCATGGGTCCTCAGGTTCTCTGTGCTGGTGTGTCTTCTGGTGAATCAATATGCTGGTCTGACCTCCTGTGGAACAGGAGGCTTCCACAGAGGTGTGGGCTGGATATGGTGACTTGGGGTGGTGATCTCACATTTAGGTCTTCGATTGATTTGGAATTCGTTTTTTTGTTTTTGTTTTTGTTGAGAAGGTGATAGTTATGGTTATGATTTCATTCTCCTATATGTGAGCATCTAGTTTTCACTGGACATCTTTCCTGCGGGGTTTGTTTTTGACATCTTTGTCAAATGTCAGATGGTGTTAGTCATATGTATTCATGTTTGGGTCTTCTAATCCGTCTGTTGGTCAACATGTATGTTTTTATGCTAGCCATTTCCTTACTGCTATGGTTCTGCGGTGTATTTTTAACTCTGTAGAGGTATGTCTCCAGTGATGCTCTTTTTGCTCTGGGTTATTTAGGCAGTATGGAGTCTTTTACAGGTTCATATAAATTAATACTAATTTTTTTAACCTTTGTGATGAACAAGATGGGAACATTGATTGAAATTGCATTGAATCTTTGGATTAATTTTGGTGGAATGGTAATTTTCATGACATTAATTCTGATAATCCATGAGAGTATGTTATGTCTAGTGTCCTTTTCAACCAGTTTTCCTCCCAGATAGTTATAGTTCTCATTTTAGTGATCTTTTATATCCTTGGTTAGGTTTATGCCAAAAATATGATTTTTTATGCTGATGTTAATGGAATATGTCCATGTTCTCTTTCTCTGTGTGTTTGTTATTAGTATACAAAACAGTTACTAATTTTTTTGTAATTGATTCTTTACCCTGTCACTTTCATGAAACTGCTTATATTTCTAGAAAGTTTCTAATAGATTTTTGGGAACTCGTATGTATAATATTGTGTCACCTACAAATAGGGATGATTTAACTTCATCTTTACTTATTTTTATTGTTTTCATTTCCTTCACTCAAGCATTGTTCAAGCTAGTTATTTGAGCACAATGTTGAAAATGAATGGGGGTCATTTGTCCTGGAGATTCTCAATACTATAGTGACAGTTTAAAAGCTCATAGGTCCAGGAAGTGGTGAACACAGCATGGTCTAAACTTTTAAAGGTTCTGGAAAGAACTTCACCAGCTGCCAGGACATACAGGTCATTCTGACTAGGAAGAAGCATCCCTTACCCCCTTCTACATTTATATCATTATTCTCAACTTCTCCAACACTCAGAACTAAAAAAGCAACCAGAGAGCTTTCTATAACGTCTTGTTGTTATTCTTAGTAAGACAAGTAAAAGACCATGAGCTGAAACTATTTTCCCACTCCCAAGAGGACTGGAGAGTTCCCAGACATCACTGGAGACTGCAACTGGATCAAACTCCCCACTGGATACCCCGTGTTACAGCATATGACCTTAATTCTTTCAGCCATACTGTCAGAGTTTCTAACTGTATATTCCCCAAGCTAATATGAAAAAGTCATTTTTTAACTAGTAGAGATATGAGAAAATGATTGACTAGGTTCAAAACCAGAATTCATCACTGACTTTTCAGGTAAAGGCATTTCTACTTGCTCAGGAGTCCATAATTGTCAGTATAACTTAAGTAGAAAAAGGAGAGTTATTTCAGTATATATTCCATGGCCCTATAATATTATATATATATATACATATATATATATACACAAAATATTCTATGGGCTTATAATTTGATTGTACCTATATATTATATAAAATATTTATGTTATATAAGTATAACATAAAATTTATATTATAAATGTTATCAGTCACCCCTGTAAATGGTTGAAACTATTTGGTTCTTTATAAAACACAAATAAAAACCAGAAGACAGACTAGCACTATAGGAACAGTGATCAGGAACACATGTGCAAGCCTAAAGTTGTTTGCTGACTGTATTCTTTCTTCTACTTCACCAGGTAGTCTCTATGCTGACCAGTTAGGTCCCTCTGCAGCCTTCCTGCCAGTGCATTTTAGCCCTTAAATATTTTAGAGGTCTGTCTGATCTTACAGCCTTTGTCATTGGCCAGAGTTGCTAATCTATGCTCCAATGAGAAGAGGAGTACATTCATCTCCTGAATTAGAATCAAGCAAAAGTGCCTCTTCCCAGTATTTTCCTTGGATTTCATAACCACAACACTTTCCTCCTTTCTTCTTCCAAGATGATTCTCTGTACACTAATGGCCCTACTGTTTCAGGCCAGCCCTGGCATTGCTGCAAGGTATTATATTACTCAGGCATCTCTGGGGAGGAAATAATGGTAGTTGATAGAAATATTTTGAAAATGGATTTGAGATTTTTTTATTTTAATTTTGTCAGAGTTGGCTCATGTGATTTGGAAGATTGGGCTATCTCACTCTCTAATGTCCACAAGATGGGGGCCAAGGAAAGACAATGATATAATTTAGTCTCAGTCCTGATACCTATGAGCCAGAACACCCAAGGGCAGAAGATGGTCACCTCTGAACAGAGAAAATGTAATCATTCCCAACCTTCAGTCTTACTGCTCTCCGCCAATTGATTCGTTCCTGCCCACACCGGAGAGTGTATTTGCTTTACTCAGTCTGTGAATTAAATGCCACCTCACAGAAAAAGCCACAAATGGTTTTACAAATGTGACATCCTACAAGAAAGTGAAGCTGACAGGAACATAACCATCACAGTGCTTTCTGGGGGCACTTACCAAAATGAGATACAAATCTAGAGGAATCAATGAAGAACATCCTGAGTAGAGAAAAAACAAGCGTTAGCCCTTCCATGAGTCTCCAGCCAGTCTGTACAAACTATCCAGAAAGATAGAACTGTGAATTATTCTTTAAGTTGGCCTTACTATAGACTTTGGATAGCTGCTGGTGGCAGTGTGCCAAGGCCAAACCAAGAGGTTTAGCTGCCATAGAAATTGTCCTTTACTGGGGAGCAGTGACTGCTTCAGCCATATAGGTTATGAGAGGACTTTTAGGACAAGGACAGTGTGGCTAGAATAAGGACAGAACATTGTTCTCTGTGAACAACATTACAGAAAATATAAAACACTTATATTCCAGGTTTCTAAACTGTTGCTACTCTTCTCAGACAATTTTATCTAATTAACAGCCATTTTCACTCCTATAGACAGTAATCAGCTTTAAATTACTGGACCCAGCTGCTGATGCTAAGAAGTACGGAAAGCAGAACCTGTACAATATATCCTTAGATGCCCTCAACACAGCCTGAAACAAGACAAAGGAAGATTTTTCTCATTTTGCTTCTCCTCAGCCTTTTTTACCTATATCTTTCATTCTATTTATAGTTTGATTCAATTTTATGGCCTAATATGGAAGTCACAGGAAGGGTTTTAAAAATGCATAAACATCTTGCAGTAATGAGAATTGTCCAGTATTTTTGTTTGGTTTCAAGAAATAGTTTTGAAAACTGTCATACCTGGAATTGTTCTGCAGAGAGCTTCATCCTCCAAGTGGGAAAGAAAAAAACCTGATTGGGAATTTGCATATTCCTTGAGTGATACATTAGTAAGAGACATGGTGAGAAAATACAAACAATCCTGTCTTATGCCTAATTAAATCCCTAATTATTTTACCTGTCTGGATCTCTCTATTTATATCTTTATGTATGGTTTACGTGTTTTATAACACTTTGGCCATCTTCCTTGAATTAAAAAGGAAAGAAAGGATTAGAAATCAGGAGAACAGGAGCAGCAAAGGAAAAGGAAACGAAATAAAAACTGGAGAGTTACAGAGGAAAGACAAGGGGAAAGGTGAGGAAACAAAAGACCGGCATTTTGCATGACTAACATGAAAAATACTGTTACAGAGCGTAGTTACAGAACTTCAATGTGATTTTGCTATTTTCAGTGAAAATGGATGGAGAGCAGTATTGTTAGTGTCTCTCTACCTTAGCTGCTTTCCACACTCAAACACACTTTTCTGTCAGAACAAATATTTGGCAGAGATAGAAACTGGCTATATCTCATAGAGAACAAAGTTATGTGATACCATTCAACACTTGATTAACAAGGTATCATTGGCTAAAGAAACAGAAATTAGACTTACATGTGACAATCCCAAAGTATCCTGTTCCCCTTCTGTGCTGTCCCTTTTCGTGACTCCATTTTGTGTCTATGGAATACTATTATGTGATGACAATCAGCTGCTCACTCTAATTCAGTCAACCAGACTATGATGGATACAAAAAGAAGTCTAATGTACAAAACATTCTCAAATTGCTGTCCAAAAAGGAAAAAAAAAGGATTGAAAGTCAAGGGCAATAATTAAGAGAATTCATTGAACATTATTCTTCCCAAAGGAAAAAAAAGACACATAAGTCACAGCTGATTTTCCCTCATTAAAATGTGGACCCCCTTCTGTTAACAGTCTTTCAGCTGTAAAGATGACTCTCCCACCCACCCCCAAATAGCAGAATCTACAAAATTCCAGTCTTAAACCTCGTACCTCATCTCATGTTCTTTGCTAAAAACTAGTTTAATTAAAGTGAAATATAATTTTGTTTACACTTATTATAAAAGCATCAAATGGTTTAAGTGCAATATCTAGAACGAGATTACCTATACTGCTGCCAAGTTCCCAACAAAAACAAAAACTAGGACTGTCAGAGGAAAGAGCTGTCTACCTCAGTGTGATAGCCACAGTTTCTCCTTTGGCTCCTCACTTCTATGAATAGTGTCCCAGTCTGTGTGCCATACCCTTCAGTCGCTGTACTCATAGAAGACATAGCTTAGCGAGGAGATATGAAAATAACTCCACCACATCTTGAATTTTCTATGCCATGAACATGATACTAACACAATATTGTCAGACTTTACTGAAGGTAAAACAGATCTCAAATTGGGGGCTTGTGGCCACTTTGGGGATCAAACCACCCTTCCACAGGGTAACCTAAGAACACAGGAAAATATAGATATTTGTGTTATGACTCATAACAGTAACAAAATTATAGTTATGAAGTAGCAATGAAAGAATTTTATAATTGGGGTCATCACAATATGAGAAACTGTATTAAATGGTCACGCTTTCAGAGAGTTGAGAAAAACTGCAATAAATGATGCCTATAGAATAGATAGAATATAGAGCACTGACTTCCCTTTGCTGTGGTAGATCTGTATGTTTTTCTTTTTATTGGATATTTTATTTATCCACGTTTCAAATGTTATCCCCTTTCCTGGTTTCCCCTCCAGAAACCCCCTTTCACATCCCCTTCCCTCTGATTCTATGAGGGTGATCCCCAAATGACACACCCACTCTTGCCTTCATGGCCTGGCATTCCCCTATACTGGGGCAATAAGCTTTCACAGGACCAAGGGCCTCTCCTCCCATAAATGCCAGAGAAAGCTATCCTCTGCTACATGTATGGCTAGAGCTATGAGTCCCTCCATTTGTACTCTTTGTTGGTAGTCCCTGGAAGTTCTGAGGGGTCTGGTTGGTTGATATTGTTGTTCTTCTTATGGGGTTTCAAAACTCAGTCCTTTCTCTAACTCCGTCAATGGGATCCATATGCTTAGTCCAAAGGTTGGCTGCTAGCATCCGTCTATGTATTTGTCAGACACTGGCAGAGCCTCTCAGGAGAGAGCTATATCAGGCTCCTGTCAGCAAGCACGTCTTAGCATCAGCAATACTGTCTGAGTTTGATGACTGAATATGGGATGGATCCCCAGGTGGGGAAGTCTCTGGATGGTCTTTTCTTCCGTCTCTGCTCCACACTTTGCCTCTGTATTTCCTTTAGACAGGAACAATTCTCAGTTAAAAATTTGGAGATGATTCCCTGACTGGGGCCGGCCTTGCCTCTGGATGTGGTCTCTATAGGTTCTCCCTAGCCTGTGTTGGACATTTCAGTTAATCTCATCCCTGTTGGGTTCTGGGAGCCTCTTGTTTTCCCAGCATCTGGGACGTGCTGGTGGCTACCCCTAGTTCCCCATCCCCCATTGCTACACATCTCTGTTCAAATTCCTGATCTTCTCTATGTATGTCGTCCCCATCTCCTCTGATATCTGATCTGCCCCCTTTTCCCTCCCTCTTCTCTCTTCCTCCCATGTCCCTCTCACCCTCTACATCCTGTGAGTATTTTTCCCTCTCTAAGAAGAACTTAAGCATCCATACTTCAGTCTTCTGTCTTCTTGAGCCTCATATGGTCAGTGAATAGTATTTTGGGTATTCCAAGCTTTGGGGCTAATATCACTAATCAGTGAGTGCATACCATGGGTGTTTTTTGTGACTGGGTTACCACACTCAGGATACTATTTTCTAGTTCCATCCATTTGCTTAAGAATTGCATAAAGGCATTGTTTAATAGCTGAGTAGTACTCCATTGTGTAAATGTACCATGTTTTCTGTATCCATTCCTCTGTTGAAGGACGTCTGTGTTCTTTCCAAGTTCTGACAATTATAAATAAGGCTGCTATGAACATAGTAGAGCATTTGTCTTTGTTATATGTTGGAGCATCTTTTCGGTATATGCCCTGGAGTAGTATAACTTAGTCCTCAGGGTAGTACTATGTCCAATTTTCTGAGGAACTGCCAGACTGATTTCCAGAATGGTTTTACCATCTTGCAATCTGTCCAACAATGGAGGAGTGTTCCTCTTTTTCCACATCCTTGCCAGCATCTGCTGTTACTCTGTTTTTTGATCTTAGCCATTCTGACTGGTGTGAGGTAGAATTTCAGGGTTGTTTTGATTTTCATTTCCCTGATGATTAAGGATGTCGAACATTTCTTTAGGTGCTTCTCAGACATTTGATATTACTCAGTTGAGAATTCTTTGTTTAGCTCTGTAGCCCATATTTTAATAAGGTTATTTGATTCTCTGGAGTCTAATTTCTTGAGATCTTTGTACATATTGGATATTGGCCCTCTACTGGGTATAGAATTGGTAAAGATCTTTTCCCAATCTGTTGGTTGTTGTTTTGTCCTAATAACAGTGTCCTTTGCCTTACAGAAGCTGTGCAATTTTTTGAGGTCCCATTTGTCTATTGTTGTTCTTAGACCATAAGCCATTGGTGTTCTGTTCATGAAATTTTCCCCAGTGCCCATGTTTTCGAGGCTCTTCCCCACTTTCTCTTCTGTTACTTTCAGTGTATCTGGCTTTATGTGGAGGTCCTTCAGCTAAGTTAATAAAAAACATAAATTGTCTGGAGCTGTAGCTCTGCCTTTAACTTAAATGGCCTTCACCTGGTTACTCTGATATTCTTATACTCAACTACATGTTCTGTTAAGAAATGGGGATAATAAATAAGGACCCCAGGTTTCAGTCTTATTTCCACGGCTTATTGTTATATGACCTGATAAAATAAATGTAACCCAGCTACCCAGCGTTCTCACCTGTAAAGTGGCAGTGAGGACTATTCTAACACTTGCAAGTTATTAAAGAACAAAAAAGAAAAGGCATATCAGGTAGCCATGCCAGGTCTTGTCATTATTTTCAAATTTTATGAACCTTGTGATTCATGCCACAATTTGTTGGTTGACATTATACTTTTTTCTTCTGGTTAGATAGTTAGTTATTAACAGGCCTGCTTAAAATAACACTTTTTCTCTTTGGGTAACTAAACTAAGACTTCACATGGTTTTAAATACTCAAGTGAAGATTTCATATAAACAACCTGTGACTTATACCTGTAACATGGCTGAGTTAGATCGTCTAAAGGCGTTGTTTCCTCTGGTGTGGTAAGTGGTGATGAATTTCCTGGATTCACGCCTGTGCAGTTTGTTCGATGCTGTCTCTGAGCTCTTTCTTTCATGCTGCATCTGGTTTTCACCTTCATTTTGAATCATAAAAATATGTTTGCTGAGCTTTTTATTGGTTTTTCTTTAAAGAAAATTTACCCAAATGGGGATAATTACCATGTATGTTGAATGAAGGTAAACATAATATTCAAGATAATCTAAATCCCTATGATCCAAGAAATGTTTACCCAAATATAAATAAACTTTAAAATACACATATTTGGTTTTCATTCATTTTCATTTGTACGTAATATATATGTGTATATACATATATATGTATTTACATATATGATACACAGGGGCCAAATGATCCTCAAATATATAAATTATAATTAATATAATTAATTATATATATAATAAATTAAACTTCTAAGTCAAATATATATTCTCAACCTAAACAAATAAATCAAGCCAGCAATATGACTTTTCTGTTAACTCCTTAGGAATAACGTATCAAAGAGAATAAAAAAAAGAGTACTTGTTATTACCCTATTCATTCCAACCAATGAAATGAAGAAAACTGTACAATAAAGGGAGTGGTTTTTGAGGCATGAGATGGGAATGGTAGAAATTTGAGAAAACAGGAGGTATGAGGGGAAGTCTCCATTTGTTAAATATTTGACCTCTCAAAAGGGCCCATTCTGTCTTCATATTTTCACCATACCTAGAAAGAGTAATAGATATACGAGCCATTTACATCTTCAAGGTGTTTCCTATGGTGTGAAATGAATGCCATGTGGTACTCTGGTTTTTAGGTACAAAGTATTTAACTTGGTAAAAATGAAAGAGGACATAATTACCCCTTTTAAAGTTTACTGTTAATCTTCTGGTTGTAATGAGGAAAATGACATTATTTCAACACTTCTTTAGACTTTATTTTTTTTCCAGAGACCAACTATCTATTTAAAAGTCTTGAAAAATAAGCTTCAGATAAACTATACGTTCATTTCTGCCATATACATATTGTGCATTCCAATGTTTCCACTCTGATTATACTTGTTATAGTATTTATTATTTAATCGAGTTTGTAAAGATAGGTAACAACATGTAGAGGTGAAATAGATTAGACAAAACTCATGATATAAGTAGCATCTATTGTTGGGAAACATGATATGATTTTTGTTATGTCAGAAGACAATTACTGCTAACCCTGTATACATTCTTGTTCAGCACAAGAAGAAATTCCTATTTTTCTTCCTGTGGAACTCTAATAAATGATGGGACAGGAAGTTTTTGAGTAGATCAGCTAACTTAGACCCATTGGCCAGTCTTTTTGAAGCATTCCAACTAACTACTCTGTACTTAAAGTTAGAGGTGCCACTGTTCAGAACTATTATTCTAACAAGACACAAAGACACCAACTTATAGAATGTAGGTTATATAGAATAAGCCACATGTACAAAAAAATATGTAAGAGACACTTGAAAGAGAGATGAACTTGGAGAATATTAACAGAGAAAATAGAAGTAGCAACCAAAACACAAACTTATCTTCTATCCTAACCTGCCAACGTGGTCAGTTAATTGAATAAAAATATGGTATATATATATATATATATATATATATATGTGTGTGTGTGTGTGTATACATATATTACATAATATATAATATCTATATACTATATAGAATGTGTATGCTGCTTATCTCTTTCTGTGATTAGTTTTCTTCCTCCTTGTTAAATGTACATGATGAAATCAATGGTCACTAAAAAATATTTCTTTCATCTTTTCCTTATTATTTTAAAGCAGTGTCTTACCATGGCACTGAGGTTAGCCTTAAAATCACCATCCTACCTTATTCTCTGAAGAGCTGGATATACACTCTTCATTCCACAAGCCTTGTTCTAGAAAAAGAATGAGTTCACTGAATACACACTGCTCCACACTCTGCTAGCTCACATTTACTAATCTCTTCCCAGTCCTTGATGCCTAAATAGTTTTTCTTAATTATACTAATCATAGAGACAAACATTCATTTCTCCTTTTTCATTTAGAAGACTCTGAACTTTCCCCGTGAATCTCTCATGTAGTTGTCACTTTAATTCTAGTATCAAAGACGATTAAAGACAATAATAATAATATACTGATTCTTATAAGCTATACATCAGTTTCACCGTAATTTGGTTTATTTAACACTGTAACAAATTGTATCTTTGTTTACAGTTATAATTGATTTAAATTTAGGAAAAAACATTTAACATCATTAACTTGACATCAGAGTTTTCCTACTGACCGTAAGCTGTTTGAGAACATGATTACATTTACACGCTAATGTGTCCACAGCTCTGTCTTGCACATAGACATTACCCAGTGTATGTTTATTGACTTCAGCTAAATAAACTTCCTTCCTAGCTTTCAGAGCCCAGCTTGCTGGTAAGAACATTGCTATGAAGCTATATCCATATCTCCAGATTCTGTGCTCAGAATTCATGCAGTAATTGACCAATCCCAGTTTCATGAATGTTCCCATGGATCCCCTCGAGTCAGAGCAGGGCAGGGTGAGAATGTAAAGAAGAGAGAGGCAAAGATTAAAACAGAGACTGAAGGGACACCCATTCAGAGCCTGCCCCACATGTGGCCCATATATATACAGCCACCCAATTAGACAAGATGGATGAAGCAAAGAAGTGCAGAAGTGTAGATCGCTCCTGAGAGACACAGCCAGAATACAGCAAATACAGAGGCGAATGCCAGCAGCAAACCACTGAA
>NC_046154.1:79330570-79455689 GCF_011064425.1 Rattus rattus
AGAAAGGTCAGCAGGCACATTTCTCTGATGACAGCCTTTCCCTTTGACTCTGCAGAAGAGGGACAGCAGAACGGGACACACATTTTGTTGTGTGAATAGCCTGAAATCCCACCAGTTTCTGTTCTCATTCAAATCCTAAACATTTTGAACATGCATCCAACTTCAAAGAACAATGAAAATGATTTTATTTTATAATTATACAAAGTAAGCTAAGATCTCAGGATCTTATTGTATTAGATAAGACCTTCCATATTGAGAATATATATTACATTAGATATCAACTCATTTTTCACCTTTTTCAAATTAATCTTTTGAATTATGAAACTCATTTTGAAAAATTCTTTGATTTTCTTTTGTTTATTTGATGTGTACGCTTATACAAAAATAAAAGCCTTAGAAAATGAAAAAAAAATCGTGCTACAGATATACTTTCTTAAGTATGTCCATTGCCACACTGTTCACAATAACCAGGAATAGAAACAGCCTAGATATTTATGACAAATGAACAGATGAATGGACAATAAAATATGGTATATTTACACAATGGATATTAATCAGCTATTATGAAATTCACAATTAAATGGATGTAGCTGATCCAGAAAGAAAATCACATTTTTCCCTCATATGTAGACATTATCCCAGAAATATTTAGATATATTTTTTCTTTTTTAGTGGGAGTAATTCGAAGAAGTTAGAAAATTAAAGTGCACTTAGAAAGGAGCTTTCAAGGGAGTTGTGTTAAAATCAGAGGCTACTACAGAGAGACAGATCATGACTGGTTGTCATGTGTGTCACAGTATTTAACACACTGGTTAAATACTGTGTGTGTGTGTGTGTGTGTGTGTGTATGTGTGTGTGTGTGTTTGTGTGTGTTTGTGTGTAATAGAGTGGTGAAAATGTTTCGTAATTCAATAGTGGCAATAATTTTCTAACATTATAAATATGCTTGTGAAATTGATGTGTTTATACATTTTATCCAATGAGAAGAAATAAGATTTAAAAATAGCATTATATAATATATCTGTTATCTACTTTTCTTTACATTTCACAGATGCACACACCTTTACATCCACCCATTCAAATATACACTCATGTACATTCACACATATATTTATACATACAAAATCTGCCAAGAGCTTCACCTTCCACATGTCAACAATAAGAATGACATGTATTTGCCTTTTGGTCAGAAAAGCAGATTATTGTCAATTACAATTACACATGACAATTTGGTTGTTAACAAATTAGAGCCTAATGAAGATCTAAGTGCATGATAGCTTTTTCGGCTACCAATTCAGGAGGTTGCCACCTGGAGTTCTGTTTCGCAAACATGTACTAGGTTTTTTGGGGAAACAAAACTCCAAGATTAATTAAATATAAGCCCAGGAGAGAGAGAGAGAGAGAGAGAGAGAGAGAGAGAGAGAGAGAGAGAGAGAGAGAGAGAGAGAGAGAGGAGAAAAAACAGAGAGTTTACAGATTTGAGCTATGAAGAATGTACAAGTAAAGGAAGGTCTGCATGGTAGTTGTCATTTAGCAAGTGGAAAGCAAAACACCTAATTGCCATCTCTGTCCAGAAATCTTGCCCTTAAGAAAGTCTTAGATCCAAAAAGACAGACTAAGGATGCTCTTTGCATTTGCCCATACCTAAAAGACAATAATTTTCTACTTTTGTTAGCATTCAACTATCAAGTGTTCTAGAGAGCTTGCCTTTCATAACCATTGCTTTCCTGTAGGGATAATACTTTCTCAATGACAATGGTTGTCTATAAAATATCCCAAGGCCAATAAGAATATGAGAAACACAATGCTGACTCCAAAGCCTGCTACCTGGAGGTGTTCTGCTCTCCATAATAAGAATGTATAGCCTATAAGATAGCAGAGGCTCTGCCTGAATGTAAGGGGTAGAGTAAATATGTGAAAAAGAAAAATACCTTGTGAGCTCTTCTTTAATCTTCAAGGGTTCATGTGGGTAGAATTTCACTCTAAAGCACATGGTGTATGGTGGATGAGCTGAAACATCATAAAGAAAAGGCATGAGATAAGCAGCGAAAGTTCATAGACTCAAACACACAGGAATGTCAGCCATGAAAAAAAAAACAAAAAAAAAAAACCAAGTAGCAGGGCAGAGAGGGGAGTTGTAGGGGAGAAGCCAATTGAATGTTTAAGAAAATACCATGATGATGACAAAAACAAAGAAAACGTTTAACAGGATATCCAGTGCAAATGTATAATACGAGTACTCAAGGCAAGAAGAAGCCCATCATTCTACATTACAACTCATCTTACCTCTTTCATCTTTCCAGCTCACAGCTCAGAAGCAACATTTTCTCCTCTGACACTTCCAATTTTCATGTTAAAGCCAAACTGCCAAAAGCCCCATTCAGGTTTTGGATACATAAACAAATTTTTACCATATGATATAGAAAATTTCCATAATATATGTGTTTTTAAAAAATGATGTCTTTAAGCAAAATTAACACTTTTAAGAAGCCAGCCATATATACCCTTATAGGTTTTTAAAAGTATTATCTATACATGAGGTTAGATGAAGTTATTTTCTTTAATTCTTCTTTCAAAAACAGTAGAGGTTAACCATAACCAGATAACTGACAGTATCTGGACTATTCACGATGTAAATCATATCTGTGCCAAAGAAAGAAGCACCAGTTTTAAGTCTGATTATATAGAAAGAAAATTCATATGGAAAATAATTATCACCATGCATTTATAGTTGAGCTGGTGAGATGGCTTGGCAAGTGAAGAAGCAGGCCCTTGAGTCTGCATCTGATGACCTGAGTTTAGTCCCTGAGACAAACATGGTAAAGTGGAGAACCAATTCCTGCAAGTGGTCCTTTGACCACCCCATAAAATAATTATCATTAAAATAAGTCTATAGAAAACATAGCCATAATAAGAACAACACTATTATGTTAAAAACCCTGAACATACACACAAATGAGTACAGACCTACAGTCACACAGGAGTCAGTATGCTGTTTTCATGCCAGCACATTTTCTAAGTCATTGCTATCAACATGGCCTTATGTTCCTATATTTAAGAAAGAAAACCCTTGCAGCAAATCACTGAACTGAGAACAGGACCTGCTTGGGGGGGGGGTGGAATTAGAGGAAGGATTGAAAGAGTTGAAGGAGCTTGTAACCCCATAAGAACAAGAATGCCAACCAACCAGAGCTTCCAGGAACTAAACCACTACCAAAAGAGTATACATGGACTGATCCAGGGCTCCAACTGCACATGTAGCAGAGAATAGCCTGTTGGGGCATCAGTGGAAGGGGAAGCCCTTGGTCCTGCCAAGGTTGGACCCCAGTGCAGGGGAATGTGGGGGGGCAGTTGGGGGATGTATAGGGGGAACACCTGTATGGGGGAGGGGGAGGGAATGGGGGCTTATGGAAAAAAATAAAATAAAAAGGAAAGAAAACCCTTGAAGCACCAGAAGTCCAGTATTCAAGAAATAGAGGCAGGAAAATCACCATTAGTTTGAGACCAGATTATTTCTATGTGAGTGAGATCAAGAGTTCTATGTGAATGAAAGTACATAATGAGATCCAAATTCTAATTAAAGAAAAGAAAGATTGAAGAGATGACTCAGTGAGAAGAGCACTTACTGTGAAAGCAAGAGCACCTGTGATCAAGTTTCTAGCATGCACACAAAAGTCAGCATGGCTGGGCAAATCTGCAACCTTGCACTAATGGGCAGACACTGGAGGTTCCTGACGTTTCTGGCTAGTCAGCATAGCCAAATGGCATGCTTCAGGTTCAGAAGGTGAGTGTAACTCCCCAATACTCAAAAGGTAGAAAACAATGAACGAAGACAATGGTCTCCTCTGGAATCCAAAAGCATGCATATTACCCATCCATGTACATTTACTATACATACCATAAACACAAATAAATACCATGAGGTAGTATAATTTCTTAAGAACAGAGAAAAAATAGAGAGTTTTCATATGGCAATAATGCAGCTTAGAAAAATACAAGAAACCTGAAGTCATTCACCTTTCACATCTAGAACATAAAATACTTTATCATGGAACATTACCATGATTTGATTCTTTGAAAAAAGTTTTAAATTAAGAAACTATTTTTATCAGCTCAGAAAAATAGAAAAAAAGAAACTATTTTTATTATAAAACATTCATTGTTTTATTTTTAATTTCATTTTTGAGGTTATAATTATGTAATTTCTCCCTTCCTATTTTTCTATCCAAACATTTTATTAACAGAAAATTATTTTTACTAAAGTCGAACAACTCAACCAAAGACTTATGAGGATAATTTTCTCTATTTCTTCCTTATTTACCTTTTACTAATGTTTTCTAAATATTTAGAGAAATATATATATATATACATATATATATATAAAATGATATCCAATAAACAGAAATGATAGGTCTACCATCTTGCTTCAGTTTGTCTTGGTTCCTGACCTTTCACTGTCCAAAAAATTACCAAATGCCACTTCTCTTTTCACTATCAACAATTTCTTTACATTTTCTACGGCTTTTATGACTGACGCTCTCCTTCTCTT
Source organism: Rattus rattus (assembly GCF_011064425.1). NCBI lineage: Eukaryota > Metazoa > Chordata > Mammalia > Rodentia > Muridae > Rattus > Rattus rattus. The sequence goes on from NC_046154.1 coordinate 79,335,120, forward strand.
CTCTTCTCTCTCTCTCTCTCTCTCTCTCTCTCTCTCTTTCTCTCTCTCTCTCTCTCTATCTATATATATATATATATATATATATATATATGTGTGTGTGTGTGTGTGTGTGTGTGTTCTCATGTATTTTATATGCACAGTCATCTTTTATTTATTCTGTAAAATTAAATCAAACTCTTCATGTTTCTTTTACTTTTATCATGTAAAGCTATATTTGTCCTTTCCTCTAGCAGGATACATATAATATTTAAACAACTTCCCATAAGCAGTAAAAACTCATATTTATATGTAAATACAAATTTACTCAGTTATTTGCCTTCAATTTTCATTTAGGTTATTTTCAAATTTTTACAATTAAAATATTTTGTGGTATGTATTATTTTATATGTCATGATACACTCCAAATGTGGAATGGCTGAGTGAATATGTACTGGGAAATATTTTCAAGGATAGAGGAATCTAATTTTTCTGACTGGAAGCAAACTGCAGAAAATGTGATCACAACTACTTTTTTACAAGCAGGTCCATAATCTTCTATAACCTGAACTTATCATCTTCTACAGTTGGATGTATCACATACCTAAGTACATCACACACAATCAAAACTAATAATCTTAAGTAGAAATTTCAGGTTTCTTTGGAGACTCAGTTGTGTCATGTGATGTTGAAGGATCAGGAAAAATTCAGATCCCCTAGCAAACAGAGTAGAGCCAAAAATGTAGGTCAGCCAATTCAGTGACTCTGTTCCAGGAACTCGACTGACCATAGAACTGATAATTACACCAGCCGGTTCAGCAACTCTGTTCACTGACCATAATAGTTAGGATTAAAATCTTGAGAACAATCTTGAGAAACAGGAAGCTTCTCCTTGTGATTTTTCACTGGTATTCTCAACATTTTCCAATGACGCCATCTCTACCCCCTTGGGTTGTGGCTTCTTCCTTTAAATACCCCTTCTCCCAGTTACTTGGGGTCAAACTCTTCTATCCCTGTGTGGGATATGAGTCTTGACCCCAGTTCACTGGTTCCTATTAATACACCTCATGTGATTACAGCAAGGACGGTCTCATGTGAATTCTTGGTGGGTCACGTCATCCTGAGACTTGAGTGAGGGTCTCCCCGCTCCAGGGAATCTTTCAATGTTTTTCTGGATGCTATCTTGTGAGAGGATGTTTTGCTGAAGTAGACACATGATAGGATGTTTTACTGGAGCAGATGCTTGAGAGAGAGCATGATGTTTGGAAAGAATGTGTAAATAGAATCTCACAGAATGTGAAAGTATGCCTTTGCATTACTACACCTTGCTGGTCACCTCACTGGTTTTCACTAGCTGTGCCACACCTCATTGGTCTTTGTTGGTCTTTGCTGAGTTTTGATGGTCTTTACTGATCTTCACTTCATAAAAAGAAACTCACCAAAATTTTTTTCATGGTATTCTGGCTGATTTTTGCCACTTTTGTTGACTTGTGCCAATTTGGAGGAAACTTGAGGTTTTTACTGGATTGGGCCAATGCTACTGATTTCCTGACAACAAAGACTGGAATCTCTCCAAAGAACTACTTATCAGGTCCACACTCTCTTGTCTTATTAACCATCTTTCTTCTTTACCTTTGGTCAGTGGGCCAAAAGAGAGGTTGAAGCCTTTAAGAATCCTAAATAACAGGATTATCTATGAAAAATCTAAGCCTACAGTGATCTTACAAATAGCCACATAGCTCCATAGTAAACATCTGAGTGGAGGAACACTTCCACTCAATCACCCTTACTCTAACCTAAAAGCTGCCACTGTTTAAATGCTGCTTTATTAGAAAAGAAAAGACAGAAACCTCGAGGGTCAGCAGAAAGAATAGAAACAGGCAACCTCTGGAGGTAGGAGGTGGGGGGAGCCTCCAGAATGTACCAGAGACCTGGGAGGTGAGAGACTCTCAGGACTCAAAGGGAAGAACCTTAAATGACATTCCCTTCAGTTGGGAGAGGGATCTTGTAGAGCCCACCTCTGGCAAAAAGACAGGGAATCAAGTGAGGAATGGGGTTGTCACCCCACAGTAAAAAACTCTGAGCCCAAATTGTTCCTGTCTGAAAGAAGTGCAGAGACAAAACTGGAGAAGAACCTGAGAAAAAGGAGGTAAAACAAGAGGCCCAAAGTGGGATCCAGCTCACGGGGAGGCCCAGAGACCTGATACTATTATTGAAGCTCACACCAAGGGGCCTATCACGACTGCCATCCAAAAGACCAATCAAGAGTCAGATGCCAATATTTACACCCAACCAATGGACAGAAGCTGCTGAACCCTGTGGTTGAATTAGGAAAAAGCTGGAAGAAGCTGAGGAGAAGGGTGACCCTGTAGAAGGGTCAGCAGTCTCAATTAACCTGGACCCCCGAGATCTCTCAGATACTGAACCAACAACCAGGCAGCATAAAAGGGCTGATATGAGGCCCCTAACACATATACAGCAAAGGACTGCTTGGTCTGGGTTCAGTCAGGGAAGATGCACCTAGCCCTTAAGAAACTGGAGGCCCCAGGGAGTGGGGTGGTCTGGTGGGGTGGGGCCTGGGAGTGGATGCAAACATCCTTGTGGATATGGGGGAGAAGGTATGGGATGTGGAACAGCAGAGGGTGGATGGGGAGGTGGATAAAATCTGGAGTATAAAAAAAAGATTAAATAAAATTAAAAGAAAAAATGAAAAAGAAAACAGTGCTCCCAGTATTATGGTTTTTTCCCCTCTATTTAATTTTTAAAACCTATTTATTTATTTTACGCATGTGAGTATTTAGCCTTCATGTATGTATGTGCATCTCTTCTGTGCTGGCACTTGCAGAAGTTAGAAGAAGACACAAGATGACCTGAATCTGGAGCTACATACTATTTCTGTTGGCGTGTGGGTGCTGGGAAACTAACCCATGTCTTCTGAAAAATCAACAAGTTGAACAAGTGATCTGAACTACTGATCTATCATACCAGCTCTAAGTAGACTTGAGACTTTTCTAAAACAAATACCCATATTTTTTAAAAATATCTTTCTATGAAGATCAATTTGTAACTGCTCCAAACAAAGCCATTTCATGGTGTCTCTGTGCTACCAGGGGTCTTGATAATTCCCTTGTACTGAGTCTTTACATGTAAATCTTAATTATTTCCATATGTGTTGTGGCTTGTTATTTCCATATTTGTTGTTGCAAACAAAGAAGACTCTATTATGCTCTGACATCTCCCTACTGTTTTGTGGGATGTGAACATAGAAAAAACTAGTATGGTATATTGATGATATACTTTTGCTAGACCCCTTATCATATATAAAATGGCATATGGCAGTAGGTAAAAAAGAGTAGGAGTTATTTTTCAAGGCCCAATTTTTAAAATTTCTTCAATTATTTTGTAACCCATCATATGTTACTAGTATTGGACCAACATTATTTGTCCCAGGTAGATGACACAATAGAGTTTCAGCAATTCACTTTACTAGAGAAATAAAACAAGATGAAAAATATAGATACTTAAGATTTTTTTTTCATATCAAGGGGAGTCATTTATGTTTCAAAGTGTCTTGAGTTTGGCTTAGGGTGAGAAGGTAGCACTTGAGCCCTGACATCTGTCCGTACCAGCTGTATTACTGACGAACATAATCTTTTCTAGGCGCCAAATGGCATCTGGCAGTTACTGCTTGGAACATGTCCAAAGACTTTAATTTCCATCAAAATAAACACTTCTCCTTTTAAATACTGTCCTTAAGCAAGCCACCTAACTTTCTGATTCCTGTTTTGAAAGATGGGGCAATATTAGCCAGCAATGTTGACCCAAAAGTGTTTGTATTGAGCTAGTGACTTTTGGCATTTACAAGGGGGCATTAGCTGTTGCTGTAATATATATATATATATATATATATATGTAATATATATATGTATATATATATATATATATTATATATATGGCTGCCTTTTATCTGGTAGATATCTTGGCAAAAGCACACATCCCAATTCTGTGGTGGCTTAGTATCTCTAACCCCCACACACTCTCTTAACTTACATTACTACATGAAAGAACACTAAATAACCTCTGACCCAACTGATAAAATGTAATTGCGCACCTAAACAAACAAGGCCCTGTAAATATCTATCCATTAAGAATATTCATAGCAACCTATAAATACAGAGTAGAATCTTTCTTTTTTTTTTGGTTTATTTTTTTAAGATTGTTTTATTTCTATTTTTATTAGATATATAACTTTACTTACATTTATTTTCTGTTTTTTGCAATAGAAGAGTCTCATTTCTTTCAGATCAGTAGAGAACAGAGGATAGATTGCAAGGTTTATTATATACACATAATAAGAATAATAATTGAATTTTACAGCATACTTTTTTGCTTACATTTTGCTTAGAAAATGCTTGGACTATGAGAAATTATTGTCCCTTATTAAATTGACTAGGCTGTTTGTTCCTTTACATGAAATTTCCTGTTTTAAATTTTTTTATAAGATATATTTCTTTACTTATATTTCAATATAAGTAAATATATTCCCCTTTCCGGTTTCCTGTCCATAAGCACCTATCCCTTCCTCTCCCCTCCCCCATACGGGTATTTCCCCTTACATTTCCCTTACTGCCTCCCCATATTCCCGTGCACTGGGGTCCAACATTGGCAGGACCAAGGGCTTCCCCTTCCACAGGTGCCCCAACAACGCTATTCTCTGCTACATATGCAGTTGGAGCCCTGGGTCAGTCCATGTTCAGTCTTTTGGTAGTGGAAGCTCTGATTGGTTGGCATTGTTGTTCTTATGGAGTTACAAGTTCCTTCAACCCTTTCAATACTTCCTCTAATTCTCCCCAAGTGGGTCCTGTTCTCAGTTCAGTGGTTTGTTGCTAGCATTGACCTCTGTATTGAACATGCTCTGGATGTGTCTCTCAGGAGTGATCTATATCCTATCCCTTTCAGCAAGCATGTTTTTTAGCTTCATCAATCTTATCTAGTATTGGTGGCTGTATATAGGTGGATCACATGTGAAGCAAGCTCTAAATAATTATTCCTTCAGTCGCGGCTCTAATTTTGCTTCCATATTCCCTGCTATGGATATTTTTTTCCACTTTTAAGAAGTAGTGGGAACATCCATATTTTGGTCATCCTTCTTCTTGAGCTTCCCATGGTCTGTGGATTGCATCTTGGGTAATTCGAGCTTTGGGGGTAATATCCACTTATCAATGTGTGCACACCAAGTGTGTTTTTCTGGGATTGGGTTACCTCACTCAGGATTATATTTACTAGTTCATTCCATTTGCCTATGAATTTCATGAAGTCATTGTTTTTGATAGTTGAATAGTACTACCTTGTGTAGATGTACCACAATTTTGAATCCATTCCTCTGTTGAAGGGCATCTGGGTTCATTCCAGCTTCTGGCTATTATAAATAAGGCTGCTATGATCATAGTGGAGCATGTGTCTTTGTTTTATGTTGGAGCATCTTTTGGGTATATGCCCAGAAGAGGTATAGCTGGGTCCTCAGGTAGTGGAATGTCTAATTTTCTGAGGAACCTGCAGACTGATTTCCAGAGTGGTTGTATCAGTTTGCAATCCCACCAACAATAGATGAGTGTTCCTCTTTCTCCACATCCTCCCTAGCATCTGCTGTCACCTGAGTTTTTGATCTTAGCCATTCACACTGGTGTGAGGTTCTCAGGGTTGTTTTGATTTGCATTTCCCTGATGACTAAGGATGTTGAACATTTCTTTAGGTGCTTTTCAGCCATTCGATAATCCTCGGCTGAGAAAGTTTTGTTTAGCACTGTACCCCATTTTTTAATAGGGCTATTTGTCTCTGGAGTATAACTTCTTTTTTTTTATTAACTTGAATATTTCTTATATACATTTGAGTGTTATTCCTTTCCTGGTTTCGGGCAAACATCCCCTTCCTCTCCCCCTTCCTTATGGGTGTTCCTCCCCACCCCTCCCCATTGCTGCCCTCCCCCGACAGTCTAGTTCACTGGGGGTTCAGTCTTACAGGACCCAGGGCTTCCCTTCACTGGTGCTCTTACTAGGATATTTATTGCTACCTATGAGGTCAGAGTCCAGGGTCAGTCCATGTATAGCCTTTAGGTAGTGGCTTAGTCCCTGGAAGCTCTGGTTGCTTGGCATTGTTGTACATATGGGGTCTCAAGCCCCTTCAAGCTCTTCCAGTTCTTTCTCTGATTCCTTCAACGGGGGTCCCGTTCTCAGTTCAGTGGTTTGCTGCTGGCATTCGCCTCTGTATTTGCTGTATTCTGGCTGTGTCTCTCAGGATCGATCCACATCCGGCTTTCCTGTCGGTCTGCACTTCTTTGCTTCATCCATCTTGTCTAATTGGGTGGCTGTATATGTATGGGCCACATGTGGGGCAGGCTCTGAATGGGTGTTCCTTCAGTCTCTGTTTTAATCTTTACCTCTCTCTTCCCTGCCAAGGGTATTCTTGTTGCCCTTTTAAAGAAGGAATGAAGCATTCACATTTTGATCATCCGTCTTGAGTTTCATTTGTTCTAGGCATCTAGGGTAATTCAAGCATTTGGGCTAATAGCCACTTATCAATGAGTGCATACCATGTATGTCTTTCTGTGATTAGGTTAGCTCACTCAGGATGATATTTTCCAGTTCCAACCATTTGCCTACGAATTTCATAAAGTTGTTGTTTTTGATAACTGAGTAATATTCCATTGTGTAGATGTACCACATTTTCTGTATCCATTCCTCTATTGAAGGGCATCTGGGTTCTTTCCAGCTTCTGGCTATTATAAATAAGGCTGCAATGAACATAGTGGAGCACGTGTCTTTTTTATATGTTGGGGCATCTTGTGGGTATATGCCCAAGAGAGGTATAGCTGGATCCTCAGGCAGTTCAATGTCCAATTTTCTGAGGATCCTCCAGACTGATTTCCAGAATGGTTGTACCAGTCTGCAACCCCACCAACAATGGAGGAGTGTTCCTCTTTCTCCACATCCTCGCCAGCATTTGCTGTCACCTGAGTTTTTGATCTTAGCCATTCTGACTGGTGTGAGGTGAAATCTCAGGGTTGTTTTGATTTGCATTTCCCTAATGACTAAAGATGTTGAACATTTCTTTAGGTGTTTGTCAGCCATTTGGCATTCCTCAGCTGTGAATTCTTTGTTTAGCTCTGAACCCCATTTTTTAATAGGGTTATTTGTCTCCCTGCGGTCTAACTTTTTGAGTTCTTTGTATATTTTGGATATAAGGCCTCTATCTGTTGTAGGATTGGTAAAGATCTTTTCCCAATCTGTTGGTTGCCGTTTTGTCCTAACCACAGTGTCCTTTGCCTTACAGAAGCTTTGTGGTTTTATGAGATCCCATTTGTCGATTCTTGATCTTAGAGCATAAGCCATTGGTGTTTTGTTCAGAAATTTTTTCCAGTGCCCATGTGTTCCAGATGCTTCCCTAGTTTTTCTTCTATTAGTTTGAGTGTGTCTGGTTTGATGTGGAGGTCTTGATCCACTTGGACTTAAGCTTTGTACAGGGTGATAAGCATGGATCGATCTGCATTCTTCTACATGTTGACCTCAGTTGAACCAGCACCATTTGCTGAAAATGCTATCTTTTTTTCCATTGGATGGTTTTTGGCTCCTTTGTCAAAAAATCAAGTGACCATAGGTGTGTGGGTTCATTTCTGGGTCTTCAATTCTATTCCATTGGTCTATCTGTCTGTCTCTGTACCAATACCATGCAGTTTTTTATCACTATTGCTCTGTAATACTGCTTGAGTTCAGGATAGTGGAGCCTAACTTCTTGAGTTCTTTGTATATTTTGGATATTAGCCTTCTATCAGATATAGGATTGGTAAAGATCTTTTACAAATCTGTTGGTTGCCGTTTTGACCTAATGACAGTGTATTTTGCCTTACAGAAACTTTGTAGTATTATGAAGTCCCATTTGTTGATTCTTGATCTAAGAGTATAAGCCATTGGTGTTTTGTTCAGGAAACTTTCCCCAATGCTCATGTGTTAAAGACTCTTCCCCACTTTTTCTTCTATTAGTTTGAGTGTATCTGGTTTGATGTGGATCCTTGATCCACTTGGACTTAACCTTTGTACACGGTCATAAGAATGGATCGATTTGCATTATTCTACATGCCGAATAGTGGAAACAACACCAATTGTTGAAAATGCTATCTTTCTTCCATTGGATGGTTTTAGCTCCTTTGTCAAAGATCAAGTGACCATAGCGGTGCGGCTTCATTTCTGGACCTTCAATTCTGTTCTACTGATCTATCTGCCTGTCTCTGTACCAATACCATTCATCTTTTATGACTATTGCTCTGTAATACTGCTTGAAGTCAGGGATAGTGATTCCCCCAGAAGTTCTTTATTGTTGAGTATAGTTTTCATTATCCTGGGTTTTTGGTTATTCCAAATGAATTTGCATATTGTTCTTTCTATCTCTACAAAGAATTGAGTAGGAATTTTGATGGGGATTGCACTGAATCTGTAGATTGCTTTTGGCAAAATGGCCATCTTTCCTATATTAATGCTGGCAATCCATGAGCATGGAAGATCTTTCCATCTTCTGAGATCTCCCTCAATTTCTTTGTTCAGAGATTTGAAGTTCATGTCATACAGATCTTTCACTTGCTTGGGTAAAGTCATGCCAAGATATTTTATACTATTTGGGACTACTGTGTCATTTCTCCAATTTCTTTCTCAGCCTCTTTAACCTTTGAGTAGTGGAAGGCTACTGATTTGTTTGAGTTAATTTTATATCCAGACACTTTGCTGAAGTTGTTTATCAGGTTAAGTAGTTCTCTGGTGGAACTTTTGGGGTCACTTAAGTATATAATTATATCGTGTACAAATAGTGATATTTTGATTTCTTCCCTTCCAATTTGTATCACTTTTACCTCCTTTTGCTGTCTGATTCCTCTGACTAGGACTTCGAGTACTATATTGAATAAGTAGGGAGAGAGTAGGCAGCCTTGTCTAGTCCCTGATTTTAGTGGGATTGCTTCAAGTTTCTCTCCATTTAGTTTGATGTTAGCTACTGGTTTGATGTATATTGCTTTTACTATGTTTAGATATGGGTCTTGAATTCCTGAGTTTTCAAGAACTTTTATCATGAAGGGGTGTTGAATTTTGTCAAATGCTTTCTCAGCATCTAATGAAATGATCATGTGGTTCTTATCTTTGAGTTTGTTTATGTAGTGGATTGTGGTGACAGATTTCCATATATTACACCATCCCTACATCCTTGGCATGAAGCCTACTTGATCATGATGGATGATTGTTTTGATGTGTTCTTGGATTCGGCTTGCAAGAATTTTATTGAGTATTTTTGCACCAATATTCATAAGGGAAATTGGTCTGAAGTTCTCTTTCTTTGTTGGGTCTTTGTGTGGTTTAGGTATAAGAGTAATTGTGGCTTCACAGAAGGAATTTGGTAGTGTTCCATCTGTTTTTGTTTTGTGGAATAGTTTGGATAGTATTGGTATGAGGTCTTCCGTGAAGGTCTGATAGAATTCTGCACTAAACCCGTCTGGTCCTGGACTCTTTTTGGTTGAGAGACTTTTCATAACTGCTTCTATTTCTTTAGGAATTATGGATTTGCTTAGCTGGTTTATTTGTTCCTGATTTAACTTTGGTACCTGGTATCTGTCTAGGAAGTTGCATTTCCTCCAGATTTTCCAGTTTTGTTGAATATAGCCTTTTGTAGTAGGGTCTGATGATTTTTTGAATTTCCTCAGAATCTGTGGTTATGTCTCCCTTTTCATATCTGATTTTGCTAATTTGAATATACTCTCTGTGACCTCTGGTTAGTCTGCTAATATTTTATCTATCTTGTTGATTTTCTCAAAGAACCAGCTATTGGTTCTTTTGATTCTTTGTATAATCCTTTTTGTTACTACTTGGTTGATTTCAGCCTTGAGTTTGATTATTTCCTGCCTTCTACTCCTCTTGGGTTTATTTATTTCATTTTGTTCTAGAGCTTTTAGGTGTGCTGTCAAGTTGCTGACATATACTCTCTCCTGTTTCATTTTTCAGGCATTCAGAGCTATGAGTTTTCCTCTTAGTACCTCTTTCATTGTGTCCCATACATTTAGGAATGTTGTATCTTCATTTTCATTAAATTGTAAAAAGTCTTTAATTTCTTTCTTTATTTCTTCCTTGACAAAGTTTTCACTGAATAGAGCATTGTTCAACTTCTATGTATATGTGGGCTTTCTGTCATTATTGTTGTTATGAAGATTAGTCTTAACCCATGGTTATCTGATAGGATGCATAAGATTATCTCTATCTTTCTGTATCTGTTGAGGCCTGTTTTGTGACCGATTACATGGTCAGTTTTGGAGAAGGTACCATAAGGTGCTGAGAAGAATGTACATCCTTTTGTTTAAGATTGAATATTCTATAAATATCTGTTAAAACCATTTGGTTCATAACATCTGTTAGTTCCTCTATATATCGGTTTAATTTCTGTTTCCATGATCTGTCCATTGATGAGATTGGAGTGTTGAAATTTCCTACTATTATTATGTGAGGTGCAGTGTGTGCTTTGAGCTTTATTAAAGTTTCTTTTATGAATGTAGGTGCCCTTGCATTTTGAGCATAGATATTTACGTTTGAGAGTTCATCTTGGTGGATTTTTCCTTTGATGAATATGTAGTGTCCTTCCTCATCTTTTTTAATGACTCTTGGTTAAAAGTAAATTTTATTTGATATTAGAATCGCAACTCCAGCTTGTTTCTTTGGGCCATTTGCTTGGAAATCTGTTTTCCAGCCATTTAGTCTGTAGTGTCTGTCTTTGTCTCTTAGATTTGTTTCCTGCATGCAGCAAAACGGTGGGTCCTCTTCACGTATTCATTCTGTTAGTCTATATCTTTTTATTGGAGAATTGAGTCCGTGATGTTGAGAGATATTTAAGAATAGTGATTGGTGCTTCCTGTTATTTTCACTGTTAGAAGTGGAATTATGTTTGTTTGTCTCTCTTTTTGTTTCATTCCAAGTAGATTATATTCTTGCTTTCTGTATGGTATAGTTTCTCTACTTGTGTTGGAGTTTTCCATCTATTATGCTTTGTAGGACTTGATTTATAGAACGATATTGTGTAAATTTGGTTTTGTCATGGAATATCTTGGTTTCTCCATCTATGTTAATTGAAAGTTTTGCTGGAAACAGTTACTTGGGCTGGCATTTGTGTTCTCTTAGGTTCTATATGACATCTGTCCAGGATCTTCTTTCTTTCATAGTCTCTGGTAAGAAGTCTGATGTAATTCTCATAGGTCTGCTTTTATATGTCACTTGACCTTTTTACCTTACTGCTTTTAATATTCTTTCTTTGTTTTGTGCATTTGGTGTTTTAACTATTATGTGACAGGAGGAATTTCTCTTCTGGTCCAATCTATTTGGAGTTCTGTAAGCTTCTTGTATATTTATGGGCATCTCTTTCTTTAGGTCTGATTTACTGGCCCTCTAAGTTGGGAGTCTTCACTTTCTCCTATACCTATTATCCTTAGGTTTGATCTTCTCCTTGTGTCCCGGATTTCCTAGATTTTTTTGGGCTAGGAGTTTTTTTGCGTTTTACATTATCTTTCACTACTGTTTCAATGTTCTCTATGGTATTTTCTGCCCCTGATATTCTCTGTTCTATCTCTTGTACTCTGTTGGTGATGCTTGTATCTATGAGTCCTTTTCTCTTCCTTAGGTTTTTTTTTTAGCTCCAGGGTTGTCTCCCTTTGTGCTTTCTTTATTGTTTTTATTTCCACTTTTAAATCTGAATGGTTTTGATCAATTCTTTCACCTGCTTGGTTGTGCTTTCCTGTAATTCTTTCAGTGACTTTTGTGTTTCCTGTTTAAGGGCTTCTACTTATTTACTTGTGTTTTCCTGCATTTCTTTCAAGGGAGCTCTTTTTATTCTTCTTAAAGTCCTCCATAATTATCATAAAATGTGATTTTAAATCTAAATCTTGCTTTCCAGTGTGTTTGGACATCCAGTATTTTCTTTCCTGGGAGAACTGGGCTTCTTTGTTTCTGTTGCTTAGGATCCTATGTTTGCCTCTAACCCTTGGGTTGTCTCTGGTATTTGCTTGTCTTGCTGTTTCTGTGAGTGACTTGGCTCTCCTGTAGGTCTCTGTATCAGCACTCCTGTAGAACTCTTTTCTTGTTTTCTTTCAACTTTTTCTGAGAACAGGTGCTTTGGTTTCGGGTGTGTAGGTGCTCCTGGAGATTGTTTTCCAGCTCTACGCACAGGCAGGAATCAGAAGGTTCCTGCTCCTGATTGCTCCTAGGTCCTTGCACTCAGGGGGCACAGTTGGTACTAGGCAATTCCCTTTTGTGTCTGGAATGTGGGCAGAGGGTACTCTTCTGACTTCTCAGGAATGTCCCCACACGTCTGAGGGTCCAGCTGTCTCCCCCATGCAATTTGGGTGCAAGAATCTGTTTGGCCAGTTCGGTTCAGTCCTGTTCACAGACTGGAACGACAGGTACCGTTAGCTACTGTTCTATATTCCTGTGTCCAGAATCACTTTTCAGTTTCCCCTTGGACCAGGGATGTGGACAGAGGTGTGCAGAAGTGGCAGTCTGTCCTGCAGTCTCAGGATTTCTCCACTTCTGGGTGTTCAGTTCTCTTCCCCATGGGCACAGAGTGGAATCTTAATGTCAGCCTCCATGTTTTCTCCTCAGTTTCTCTGCCTTCTAGTTCCAGTCTCCTCCTCCTCTTCCTCCAACTTTTCTCCTACCCATTCTTCCCTCTCATCCAATGACAGGCCTCATTCTATCTCGTACCTATCTTCACCTACATAATGAAATCATCCAACAATTAGTTAAATGTAAGGTTTCCTTCTTCGGAAAAATACTCATCTAAGGAACAAAAACAGGAGGTAGAAATGGTGGTTAATAGAAGTGCAAGAATAAATTGTGCTTGCTTCTAAAGGTGAGTAACATGTACTAAGCCATGTAAATAGTGTGTGTGTGTGATTCTCTGTGTATGATGGGGAAGTGGTGATGGTAGATATTACTACTGAGAAAAAGAAGGAAAGGGAAGAAACCGAAACACCCATTTTAAATTCCAGGATCAGGCAACTGGTCTGCAAAATGCAGGATTATCTACAGGGTGACAAACTGATACACAGACTAATGACCCCCTAAGGCAGATCAGTGGTCACGTTTGCACCAAGTCCCCTTCTTTGGAAGTCATTCTTTTCAAAAAATGATTAGGATTTTTGTTATGTATCTTTTCCTTTCTTAAAAAAATGCATACAGTGCAGTTTGATTGTATTTTTGAAACCATTTCACTCAAATGAGGAAGAAAATAGGACTTTCTACTCTCCATACCCTCTTTAAATACTGTGCTCAAAGTACTATCTAAAACAATAAAGTAAATAAAAGGAACTAAAGGATCACAAATAGGAAAAATATAAGCTAAGACATCTCAATTTGCAGAAGTCCTGAAATTTTATGTACGGCATCTCAAAACTTCTATCAGAAAATGCAGAAATGATAAATTCAGCAATGTGTCAGGAAATAGGATGAATTTGCACAAATCAATAGATTTTTTTTTACACAACAACAGTAAACATGCTTAGAAAGAAGTATTGACACTTCCTCTCTGAATACCATCAATCATCTAGAAATGAACGTAGCTAAAGAGGTGAAAAATTTAAAGCTCTGAAGAAAGACACAAAAGACACTGGAAAGTTGAAAAATATCCAAGGCTAATGGATTAGTAGAGCCCTTATCATGAGAACACATACCTTCAGCCTGCCAAAGATGTCAAAAAGCTTATGTTGGAGAAACAAAGGTATTTTCCCTGGGAAAACCATGTAGTCATAGAGATAAGAATGAAATTAGAATGGAACAGAGGTTGTAGGAAAGGCCAACTGGGGACGCCACCACCTGAGAATACATCATGTCTACAGACACCAAACCCAACACTGTTGACATGGTCAAGAGGTGCTAGCTGATAGGAACCTAGTGTGGTGATTCCTTGTGAGGTCAGGCCAGCAATTGACCTATTGAGATGTAGATGCTTGGAGCCAACCATCACACTGAACTCAGGGAACCTAGTGAGGGAGCTGGCAGAAGGACTGGAAGAACAGAGGGGGATTACAACCCCATTGGAAGAACAATATAGGCTAGCCTGATGACCCAGTTCTCCCAGAATTTGGACATCCAACCAAGGAGTGTACCTGTAGGGATCCATGGCTCCAAATACACATGTAGCAGAGGATGGACTTGCCTGATTGCAATGGGAGGGGAGGCCCTTGGTCCTAGGAGGTCTGATGCCTCAGAGTAGGGGGATGCTGGAGTGGTGGGGCAGGAGAGTGTAGGTGGGTGGGGAAACAAAGAGAAGGGGAAAGGTCTGATATGGGATGGGGATGGGTGGTTGTAACGATAACCGGAAAGTGGGATATCATTTGAGATATAAGCAAATGGAATGATTAATCAAAATAAAAATGAAATTAGACTAGAGTTTTACCACCTTGCAGAAAAACTAAGTCCGAGTGGATCAAACACATAAATGTGATACCTGAAAGTGCTAGAAGTGCACCTAGGCAGTGTCTGCAGGAGATAGATGTAGAACAGGACTTTCTGAACAGGACTCAATTTGCCCAAGATTTAAGGTTACCAGGTGATAAGTGGAATTTAATAACTTTAAAAAGCTTCTGCCCATCTAAAGAAACAACCAAATGACTCAAGCAGGTGAATGGAAATTCCACAGAATTGGAATCTTTGTTTTCTATTCATTACACTGAGCATTATACCCAGAGTACAGAAAGAACTAACAAAACAAGGAGTCAAATAAAACAAAACCATCAGTTAAAAAAATAGGTCTGGTAATAGAGTAGAGGGCTTTCGAAACAGAAAATAATGGCTAAAAAATATCTCAAAAAACTCATGAAATTATGAAAACAAAAATCAAAAGAACCTTGAGAATTCACTTTATTCTCATCAGAATGATAAAGATCAGCAAACCAACGGAAAACAAGTGCTCACAGGGAAGTGGGCAAAAGTAAACACTCATTTCCTGTTTGCCAGGCTGCACATAACTCCATCTACTCTAGGTATCAGTATGAAGAATCCTCAAAAAGCTAAAAACTAAACCCACCACATAACCCTGGTACATCTTTCATTGGCATATGCCCAAAGGGCCTGAGATCCTACTGCACAGATACATGTTCAGCCATATTCATGACTGTGGAGAATGAAAAGAATGTAATCTCCATCAATTGAATGGATAGTGGAAAACTGGTACGTACACACATTGGTATACTATGAAGTTATATACAAAAATGGAATAATGGTCTTTGCAAGTAATTGATGGACTGAGAGAGGAGCATATTGGGTGAGGTAAATCACACCTACAAAGACAATAGTCATATGCTCTCTTTCATCTGACTCCTAGCTCCAAATCTACAGATTTAACTATATATCCTGGAAAAATTACAGAAATCAGGACAGTAAAAAATTAACCATTATTAGGATGTGTGTGTGTGCCGTGGTGGTGGTGGTGATGGTGGTGGTGGTGGTAGTAGTAATAAGAGAATTCTGCTTTATCTGTTTTGCTTTTCTTTAGTGATTCTATTTCTATTCTCGTATACTGCATAGCAAGGGTGCAAGTAAGCTGACATGTGAAATTGAAAACAAATCAAAATAGTTCTTTTGGTCTTTCAGAGTTTATATGACATCCATTCTTGACATTCTGGCTTTCATAGTCGCAATTGAAAAATCAGGTGCTATTCCAATGGACTTGTCTTCATACACTACTTCATGTTTTTCACTTACAGTTTTTAATATCCCCTTTTGTCCAATACATTTATTATTTTGATTATTTTGTGTTGTAGCATTTGCTGGTCTGATCTATTTGGTCTTCTATCTCTTCTTGCACATTGATAGGCATCTTTCTTATTATCTTGGCAAACTTTTATTCAATGATTGTGTTAAAAATATTCTCTGTAACTTTGACCTGGGTTTCCTTCTACTTTTGTATTCTTATTATTTGTGGCTTTTTTTTTTTTTTTTTTTTTTTTTTTTTAGCATTTTTTTTTATTAACTTGAGTATTTCTTATTTACATTTGGTGTTATTCCCTTTCCGGTTTCGAACCAAACATCCCCTCCTCCCTCCCCTTCCTTATGGGTGTTCCTCCCAACCCTCCCCCATTGCCGCCCTCCCCCAACAGTCTAGTTCACTGGGGGTTCAGTCTTAGCAGGACCCAGGGCTTCCCCCTTCCACTGGTGCTCTTACTAGGATATTCATTGCTACCTATGTGGTCAGGTCAGGGGTCAGTCCATGTATAGCCTTTAGGTAGTGGCTTAGTCCCTGGAAGCTCTGGTTGCTTGGCATTGTTGTACATATGGGGTCTCAAGCCCCTTCAAGCTCTTCCAGTTCTTTCTCTGATTCCTTCAACGGGGGTCCCGTTCTTAGTTCAGTGGTTTGCTGCTGGCATTCGCCTCTGTATTTGCTGTATTCTGGCTGTGTCTCTCAGGATCGATCTACATCCGGCTCCTGTCAGTCTGCACTTTTTGCTTCATCCATCTTGTCTAATTGGATGGCTGTATATGTATGGGCCACATGTGGGGGCAGGCTCTGAATGGGTGTTCCTTCAGTCTCTGTTTTAATCTTTGCCTCTCTCTTCCCTGCCAAGGGTATTCTTGTTCCCCTTTTAAAGAAGGAGTGAAGCATTCACATTTTGATCATCCGTCTTAAGTTTCATTTGTTCTAGGCATCTAGGGTAATTCAAGCATTTGGGCTAATAGCCACTTAACAATGAGTGCATACCATGTATGTCTTTCTGTGATTGGGTTAGCTCACTCAGGATGATATTTTCCAGTTCCAACCATTTGCCTACGAATTTCATAAAGTCGTTGTTTTTGATAGGTGAGTAATATTCCATTGTGTACATGTACCACATTTTCTGTATCCATTCCTCTGTTGAAGGGCATCTGGGTTCTTTCCAGCTTCTGGCTATTA
This sequence comes from Rattus rattus, assembly GCF_011064425.1. Taxonomy (NCBI): domain Eukaryota; kingdom Metazoa; phylum Chordata; class Mammalia; order Rodentia; family Muridae; genus Rattus; species Rattus rattus. The sequence goes on from NC_046154.1 coordinate 79,352,055, forward strand.
TAAATAAGGCTGCAATGAACATAGTGGAGCACGTGTCTTTTTTATATGTTGGGGCATCTTTTGGGTATATGCCCAAGAGAGGTATAGCTGGATCCTCAGGCAGTTCAATGTCCAATTTTCTGAGGAACCTCCAGACTGATTTCCAGAATGGTTGTACCAGTCTGCAACCCCACCAACAATGGAGGAGTGTTCCTCTTTCTCCGAATCCTCGCCAGCATTTGCTGTCACCTGAGTTTTTGATCTTAGCCATTTCTCACTGGTGTGAGGTGAAATCTCAGGTTTGTTTTGATTTGCATTTCCCTTATGACTAACGATGTTGAACATTTCTTTAGGTGTTTCTCAGCCATTCGGCATTCCTCAGCTGTGAATTCTTTGTTTAGCTCTGAACCCCATTTTTTTTTTTTTGGTTCTTTTTTTAGGAGCTGGGGACCGAACCCAGGGCCTTGCGCTTCCTACGCAAGCGCTCTACCACTGAGCTAAATCCCCAACCCCTGAACCCCATTTTTTAATAGGGTTATTTGTTTCCCTGCGGTCTAACTTCTTGAGTTCTTTGTATATTTTGGATATAAGGCCTCTATCTGTTGTAGGATTGGTAAAGATCTTTTCCCAATCTGTTGGTTGCCATTTTTGTCCTAACCACAGTGTCCTTTGCCTTACAGAAGCTTTGTAGTTTTATGAGATCCCATTTGTGGATTCTTGATCTTAGGCGTAAGCCATTTGTATTTTGTTTAGGAAATTTTTTCCAGTGCCCATGTGTTCCAGATGCTTCCCTAGTTTTTCTTCTATTAGTTTGAGTGTGTCTGGTTTGATGTGGAGGTCCTTGATCCACTTGGACTTAAGGCTTGGCCTTTTTATACTGTCCTTTGTTCCCTGGGTGTTTTGTGCCTGTTTTGTTTGTTTGTTTGTTTGTTTTTCTAGTATTTTTTTTTACTTTGACTTAGCTATCTATTTCTTCTGTATTGTTATTAAGACCTGATACTAGCTCTTCAACTTCTTTTAATCTGCTATCAAGGCTTAATTGTGAGCTTTACTATTTTTCTTTCTGAGCTTTGCAATTACATTTTGATTTCAGTTTTGCTTTTCCTTTTCAATCATATTTTGTTGCTGAATTCTACTTGAATTGCTATCTTAAAATGTTTTTGTCATTTCATTCAACTGTGTTTCCATAAAGGTTTTTATTAATATAAATTTTAAGGTCCTCAAACATATTAATGATTGCTATTTGAAGTCCTTTTCATGTGCTTAACTATATAACAAAAGGGCTGTTGCCTTATGGCAGAAGCATATTATCTTGTTAGTATTTGTGTTTTCTTGCTGGGGCCAGCATCCAGAGTTATGGCATTTGTAGTGCTTTTTGGTATAAGACTCTTGTCTTGCTCTTATTGGATAGGTGTTTGCTTCTTTGATTGCTGTTGCCTCAATCTGACATTCAGAAAAATGATGGACACTGTATTTTAGGAGTTAGACTCCAGGCAGTCCCATGTCAGTGCATTTACTACAGTAAGTTTAGGTTTGCATGCAGTGGAAGGGATGACCCTCAGATTCTGATGAATAGAAGTTTCAGCCCAGCTCCACAAAAGACATGAGAGAAAGAACTAGATGTCAGTTAATCTGAAGTGGATGGGAGTAGCATGAAATGAGGGGCTGAGTCAGGTGTGAGTGGCTGGTCTGAAAATACTGTGGAGGGATCAGAGTAGATGAATGGAAAGAAGGCATAGGTCTCTACCTGAGTCCTAGACAAGTGCAGTCACTATGGTTCACTAGTAGAGAACAGTGCAAATACTACTTTTTTTTGATATATAAACATCATTTAGCCTAGTTACTTAATCTTTAAAATGAAAACAATTTTCTATAGTTACTTCAATAAGTCACAAAATGGAATGTATCATCTCAGAAAAACACACATAAATTCATTATCATTTTCATATAATTTTGACTTAGCAAAAAATCCCTCCTATAATCTTCTATAAACCAAGTTCAGGCTTAGAGCTCATAGCTCTGAATTTTGTAGGACAATTATTGTACATGAATAAGTTTTGTATTGCTTTTATCTGGAACTCTTCAAAGAAAGAAAAATAAGAAGTGTCATCAATTTGCCAGGCCCTTCAAAAAATGCTCCAAAGGACTCAATGTTACAAACCTTTAATGCCTACAGTTGAGACATTGACTTTGTAGGAGAGCCTAGGTAAGTATTGAGTGATCCCAATCTTTTCTGTAGAACTGATTCTTTTTATCCTGAAAAACGACATTCTCTGGCCTATATTTTTAAGGGAAAATATAGAGTGATTGTTCTTGTCCTCTGTGCATTTGACACAAACAGCGGCATAATGAATTCATTCATGCTGGGTACCATAAAGAAATGACATGAATGAAGAGATATTTGTATATGTGCATGGTAACACTTGAGCACATGGCAGAAAATCACTTACTCATTCAGCAAAGAGGTATATATGGGAATAAACCAATCCCAGAGAAGAGAGGCTTCACTGCTTGCTTTATTCTAATTAAAAATCATCATCATCATTACTATTGGTATACTTTAACTTCTGTTGGAAAAGCTACTGCATTATTTCTTCTTTGAAAGTGGAAATGATGCTTTGCCTCTGTTTGACTTACATAGTGGTTGATTGGTTTGGACATCTTAAGTCATGTTAAAATTATTTTCTTCTAGTTGGTTTTCTCTTAGGCTCTTATTAAATACAAAGTACAGCCATTTACCTGTATGATATGACTGCACTTACTCTGTGAACTAACTCATTTAGCAGAAACAAGACTGCTGAAGAGTTGTTTCCCAAAAAACTAAGCCCTGAGTTCTCCAGCCACCTCTACTTGGTCAGGGCTCTGAATGAGACTTTGGCATCCAGCATTTGTCATCTCAAATTCTCACTTGAATAAATTGTTATAGACAAACTTAAAACTCTTAGCTTATTGAACTTCCATATCCTACTGTTTAGAGTGAGGGTTTGTTTTCTTAGGCTATAAGCATATATGTCAAACAACAGAAAGAAAGCTTTCCACAGAAACATTTCTTAGTGTCCTAAGGCTACAATAATTTTCCCAGGAATATCTGTATAGTATGATGGGTAAATGTATACTCTAACAATTTGTATGACCTAGTATAATCTTTAGCCTTAGACTTTTTAAAACCTACTTTAATAAGGATTCTTTAATGCTTTTACCTTCCCTCTAGCCTATCACCCACAAACAGTAATAGAAAAGAAAGGTTAATATGAAACAGGGATTATAGATCTGTTTAGAAATAGTTCTTTGAGGTGATTTCAATCTTCACTGTCAGCAGTCCAGTCCTCTAGCAAAATAATATGAATTAGCAGCTCCAAATACTGTGTGTGAGGCACCACAGAAGCAGCAAAAAGTCATTAGAATATATCATGAAGTTCTTTAGCAAGTTACTCTCATTGAAGTCACAACAAGTACTCTCATTGAAGTTACAACACCAGACAAGGCCAACCAATGCCAGTGTCTTGTCAGTGAAAGCTAGTGAGACATAGCAAGGCAAACCAAGGCCAGAGTCTCCTCCCACTGTCTGTGGGTCATATTTATATTCTTTCAAAACATTACCTGTCCTCTCACATGTCTGCTTCAGCAAAACAACCTCTTCCCTGTCTGCCCCAGCAAAACTGGGGCATATAACATAACCGAGTTTCCAAAGAAACCAAAAATTTTCCACTTCAATAACTTGAGAATGTATGAGAAGGATGCTGCCTCCATTTCCAAAACCCTCAGCAGTTATCTCTCATTAACAGGAAACCAATGTACAATATCCTTCAATTCCTGCTAAGATGCATACTCAAGAGTTAGAAATTTGATCTTGACAACCTTAAGAAAAATAGGATAATATACTGTATCTAGTCTCAATAACAGCTGGGAGAAGTCTGACCAACAGCTGTAAGCATAAACCACAACATCATCCAACTGCTGGATTTATGTTTAGAATCAAGGAGAATCAAGGCCTTCATATTCATTTACCATGATAGGGAGTATATAAGGAGTAGAATTTGTGAGATCTTGAATGAGCCCTGTTATTATCCAAACTCTCCTTTATAAACAGAAAACAATGGGCAATGGGACTCGGATGAACTCTCCTCTTTCATTCCACATAACTGCACCCTACTATCATATTCTCCCATGTATTCCCAATTTATCAGAGAAATGGACTCCAGCTTTGTGGAGGCAAATGAATAGAAGTAACATTCTTTCTAAGCGAAATGCTTGGGCTCTAAGTGATAATTAGAAACTTTGCTGCCATTTCAATTTTGGAACTACAGTAATGGAACGAAAAACCAGCAAGCTTCTCTGAGGACTCATAACACTTTAAAAGTTCAGAATGGGCAATCAGGGAAATGTGAATCAAAGCAACTTTGAAATTAAATCTTACCTCTGGCAACAAGGCTACTAACAAAAGAACCAACAATTGTTGGGGCAGCATGTGGGAAAAAGGGAAATCTGAGACACTGTAGAATTACTTACAGCAATCTCATCAGCATGGGGAATCTTTTTTTTTTTTTTTTTTTTTTTTTCCGGAGCTGGGGACCGAACCCAGGGCCTTATGCGCTTCCTAGGCAAGAGCATGGGAATCTTTAAAACAAACAAACAAACAAACAAACCTGTTACAGAACCCAGATAGACCATTCCTTGACTTATTTCTAAGGAATTTGACATTCTTCACTTCAGATACTTTCTTAGCTTTCACAGTAGGAAGAAAATGAAAACAACCTAAATATCCTTTAACTGATGAATGAACAATGAAAATATGGTACATAAACACCGCAGAATACTATTAAGGTATAAAGAAAAATGAAATTATGAACTTTGCAGATAAAAGGATAGACCTAGAACAAGATCATACTGAGTGAGGTAACCCAGACTGAGAAAACCAAACATCTCAAGTTCTCTTTCACTGGAACCTCCTAGCTCAAAATTTTTAGATGTAAATGTATATTGTGGACTAATTGCTAAAACCAGGAATGTAAAAAGAGACCATGATGAAGGTGAATAGCTGGAATACAATAACGAGGGTATAAAAGAGTATGAGTGGTCTGATTAGGGAAACAGGAAAAACAGGAATGGTTTCATTAAGGATGGGGGAAGGCTATAAACACAGAAGGAAGAGGAAGGGTAAAATAACAGTAAAAATGTTTGAAAGAATCACAAGGAAACATAATATTGACTATCTACTTAAAAAAGTAAAAAATAAGGTGTGTGTGTGTGTTTTCATTAATTTTTTTTTTTTTTTTTTTTTTTTTTTGGAGCTGGGGACCGAACCCAGGGCCTTGCGCTTGCTAGGCAAGCGCTCTACCACTGAGCTAAATCCCCAACCCCCTCATGAAAATTCTAACTGGGCTAACAATGTAGCTTCTAAGAGCCAAAAACCACCTAACAAACATCTCAACACTAAGCAATACATGCAGTTTTGTGAATTGTTGGTTATGGCTGTCTAAGTAATTCCTAAAATATTTGAGGGTGTTATTAATGCTTTTGGTTGCTCTCTCCCAACAGACAAGGATGAAGAGTCCAAACTGCTCATGACATCATACACTTCAGATACCCCCCCTCCAACTAAAACTGACCTCGAAGTTTCCTCCCTCAAGACTAGCTTTCATGATACCATAAGCATTATGGAACCTTCCATGGACAGAAGGCAACCAACAGTACAAACCATCTATGATATGATATGATATGATATGATATGATATGATATGATATGATGCCTGTGAACCATATATAAAAATGACTAAGAAAAGAGAAATCATGCTTGTTAATGAAAACCAAACCAACAGCTCAACATAAAAACAGATACACTGAATCTAATAGAAGAGAAAGTGGGGAAGAGCCTTGAACTCATTGTCACAGGCAGAAATTTCCTAAACAGAGTTCCAATGGCTCATGCTCTAAGATCAAGAATTGATAAGTGGGACCTCATGAAACTGGAAAGCTTCTGAAAGGCAAAGGACATAGTCAGTCAGACAAATTGGCATCCTACAGATTGGGAAAAAATCTTCACTAACCCCACATCTGATAGAGGGGTAATATCCAAAATATATAAAGAACTCAAGAAGCTTACCACCAAAAAAACCAAACAACCCAATAAAAAAAATGGGATTTAGAATTAAACAGAGAATTCACAAAAGAATAATTGCAAATGACTGAGAAGCACCTAAAGAAATGTTCAAACTCCTTAGTGATTAGAGAAATGCAATTCAAAATGACCCTGAAATTCCACCTTACACCAGTCAGAATGGCTAAGATCAAAACCTCAGGTGACAATACATGTTGCCGAGAATGTGGAAAAAGAGGAACACTCCTCCATTGCTGTGGGATTGCACACTGCTACATCAACTGAAATCAATTTGAAGGTTCCTCAGAAAATTGGCAATAGACCTACCTAAAGATCCAGAAATGCCACCCTTAGGAATATACCCAAAAGATGCCCCACCATGCCACATAGGCACATGTTCCACTATGTTCATAGCAACCTTATTTGTGATAGTCAGAAGCTGGAAAGAACCCAGATGTTCCACAACAGAAGAATGGATACAGAAAATGTGATTCATTTACACAATGGAATACTACTCAGCTATTAAGAACGAGGGCATCCTGAGTTTTGCAGACAAGTGGATGGAACTAGAAAATGTCATCCTGAGTGAGGTAACTCAGAACCAAAAGGACACGCACAGTATGTTCTCACTAATCAGTGGATATTAGCCCCCTTCCCCCAAAAGTACAGAATACCCAAAATACAGTCCACAGAAATCAAAAAGGTCAATAAGCTGAAGGGCCTAAGTAAGGATGCCTCAGTTCCACTTAGGAGGAAGAAGAAAGCAACCACAAAGGGGGATGGAGGGAGTGACAGGGGAGGGAAAGGGGATGGGGTTGTGGGAGAAGAGAACATGATCTGGTATTAGGTAGGGTAAAGGGACTGATGCCCTGAGGGCCAGCAGAAAGAACGGAAATAGGCCACCTCCAGAGGAAAGAGGTTGGGAGGACCCTCTAGAATGTGCCAAAGACCTGGGAAGTGAGAGACTCTCAGGACTCAAAGGGACACTAGATGAAAGTCCCAACAGTGGGGAGAGGGAATTTATTAAATCCACCTCCAGCAGAAAGACACGGTATGAAGTGAGGGATAGGGTTGCTATCCCACAGCCAATGCTCTGACCCATAATTCTTCTTGTCTGAAAGAAATTCAGGGATTGAGATGGAGAAGAGCGTGAGGAAAAGAAGGTCCAGTAGCAGACCCAAAGGGGGATCCAGCTCAAGGGGAGGCCACAAGACCTGACACCATAACTGAAGTTATGGGGCATTCACAAAAAGGGACTACCATGACTACTCTCCAGAACACCCAACAAGCAGCTGAAAGAGTCAGATATGTACCCAACCAGCGAACAGAAGCTGCTGACCCCTCTGGTTGAATTAGGGAAAAGCTGGAGGAAGCTAAGGAGGAGGGCAACTTTGTAGGAGGACCAGCAGTTGCAATTAACCTGGACCCCGGAGATCTCTCAGACACTGGATCAAGAACCAGGCAGCATATACCAGTTGAGATGAGGCCTCCAACACATATACAGCAGAGGACTCCTGTGTCTGGGTTCAGTCGGAGAAGATGCACCTAACCCTCAAGAGACTGGAGGCCACAGGAAGTTATTTGTTCTTATACCCATAGATAAGTGTAGATCTGTAGGGGAGGCATTGGTTCCCTAACTGGTTCATGATTGTGTCAATAAAAGAAGCAGAAGCTAATTGCTGGGAGAATGGAAAAAGGTGGGACCTCCAGTTCCCAGAAGGAAGAGAAAGGAATGCAGAGTGGAAGGGGAATTCAGGCTATAGAATTCAGGCTGCTGACTTGTAGGTCTCAGGGCCCCTATAGTTTGTAGCTTCTGCCATGGGTGGAGGCCAAGGAGAATGGAAAGAGCTAGTTGCCAAGATTAGGGCAAGAAATTCTTTGCCCAGCCATTGCGTTATCTGCTTAGTTTTACAATATTGAGATTGTATAGTGTTTTCCATCTGTGGCACTAGGTGGGCAAGAGGAGAAAGTGGGCAGCCAGTGGAGTGCGAACAGCAGATCCCTTTGTTCTCAGGAAAGGCACCGGCTGGTGTGAAGGGTGGGGTGGAAAGTGATCGCAGCTGGGGTTGGGGGAATAAGATGCCCAGCAGGCCCTTGGTGGACTTAGGTAGGGAGTTTAGGCTGGTGGAGCCGAGTGAGACTGGTGGGAGTGAGATCTCAGAGCTAAGCCTAGAGCATGGCCCCGAGCAGAGGAACTAGGAAGCTTTTTTAAAAATTACATGCAACTTAGACCCATCTATTATTAATGAAACCTCTCTTTGAAACAAATCGAGTCAGTTGATCAACATGCCAAATTGTGGAGCCCAGTCCTAATGGATGTGTCTCCAACTGCACCCAAGGACAAGGGGAACATTGGGTGGAAAGATTATAAGTGCAGTAGGATCAGGAGGTTTGCCATGAGACTGTGTTCTTAATAATATCATAAACTGTACCCATAATATCCCAACAACACCTACACATCAGCTGAGCAATAACAATAAAAATAGATATGCAAATTTGGAAAAGGGAAAGCCCATGAGGCCTCAACCCAAGGAATACTGACAGTGAGAGAAGTAATCTCGAGAGAAGTGAAAGAACTCTACAAAGAAAACTTTTTTAATAAATCAGTTAATTTTATTTCAAAATTGTACAAAAGGCAGTATGTGGCTTTAAAAACTCTGTCTTTAGCACACATAGAAATTCACAAAGAACAAAATAGTTCTCATTCACAGTGTAAAGGCAGGGCTCTTTTGTAGGAGGTGGCATTACAGCTCCCCCCTCCTTTTGTCTAGTCTCTTGAGGTCTCCCTCCTGGAGGGTTTGGATGAAGCTCTCATATGAGCTTCCGGTAGTGGTAATAGTGGAAGGTGGGGTAGGCCTTCACTGACTCCTGCTGACACAGGTCTTGGTTCTTGTCCCTGACACAGTCTACAGCAGCACAGGCAATCTTGCGATCATCTTTGAAGGCATCAGCTTCAGCGGAGAAGATGGGGATGTGGTGAAGTTGGGGATGACCTTCTTACAGTGTGTGTATCAAGGGGCATAGAACAAAACCAAGGTACGTTTCTTCTTCTTCAGGGTATCCTAGAAGTTATTCCCCACCAGATGTAATACACTTATCTGCTGTTCTTCCCCCTGACACCTGTGGGCTCTGGAGGCAGGGAGCCTTGGGGTTCTGCATCCACTCAATAAACTTCTTTGTTCTGAGCACAGACACCACTTGTTGCTCGCCATTCTTAAAATACTTTAGGGTACGAAAGGCTGAGTGTTGAGAGTGATGCCCTTGAAGCCCTCCATTGTTGATGTTATTATTATGGTTAGAATTAAGTATGACTGGGTTCATGGAAAGTCGCCAGCCAGCTGCAGAAGACTAATACAAATCCGGTGTTCAAAATAATAATCATATGATAAAGTTATCCAATGTGATGACCTGTAACCTTTCTGAAAAAACCAACATCCTGCTGACTAATAGATATGACAAAACCTGTGACTTTTCTGACAACCTGTCAACATCAGCCTACGACCTGACCACACGAATATTGTGTCCTTGGCCTGTATAAATGTTTCTTATTTCCCCCCTCCCTCTGTTACCCATGTTATGGTATAAATTCAGCCTTGGGGAAAAATAAAATTGTCGCCTTGATCAGACTCTTGTCTTGGTGTCCTTCATTCCCCATTCTCTTCCAGGTACCTTCGGACCCGTCGCTTACAGCTGAAATGTGAATCCTTTCTGCCAGGGCCTTGTTGACAGTGGCATCAACAGCTGCAAGGACACCAGAGCTCTCAGCATCTGTGTGAAGGACTTCAGCTGCACTCTCAAACTCCGGCTTCATTTTCTTACAGTGTCCACACCATGGGGCATGGAAAATGACGAGGACAGAGGAGTGTTCCTTCACAAACGGGCCAAAGTCTTCATTGGTCAGGTGATAAACAGAGCCGCCCTCATCTGCCCAGGCAGTCTTGGGGACTTGGGGCTGTGGTGGCTGTGGATTCTTCAACCACTCCACGATGCTCTCAGCTGTAGACCCATAGCTCTCATACTGGAACAGAAACTGTCCATTCTCAAAATAGCAGATGGTAGGGTAGCCACATCCATTAAACTCCTCCTTGATGTTCTTGAATGTTCATCCCAGCCAGTACAATGTGACCTCACACTTGGGTGGCAGCCTTCTGGAAATGTGGCATGATCCTCTTGCGCATGCTGCACCAGGGAGTGTAGAACATCATGAAGAGTGGTTTCTCTTCTTTCTTCAGGAGCCGTCTGAAGTCCTTCACACTGTCAATGAGTACAACATCTTTGGCTCCAGGAACTTCTTCCCACAGTGGGGGACCTTTCGGGTCCTTCAGAAAGGCCACTATAGACTTCAGCATCAGAGCTCGGTCATATTGCATGTAAAATGCACCATCCTGGTAATGGAATAATTCAATCTTTTTGTCCTTTGAACTGAGGTCAACTTTCATCTCCTTGCACAATTTTCTACTCTCTACATCACCACAGTCCACCCAGCAGATGGTGCCTTGTCCTTTCACTGCTTGGGCCACAGTGGACAGTAGCTTGAGATGACTTTCAGCTGCCACCTCAGATCCTGAGTAAAGCACGAACACATTATTGTGGGTCCTGAGACGTTTCTTCAAGTCCTTAGGGTTAGAGAGTCTCTCAATGAGTAAAGAGACCTTTGTGGAGGACAGCCATGACGGCAGGACCACCTGGTTCACCCGTAGCAGCCCCCGCGCCTGTGCCATACTCGCTGCCTCCAGCCATCTGCACCTGGTTCCCGCATATGCCTGCTGGTTCCACCTCGGACAACCCAAAGAAAACCTTTTAAATCACTGAGGAGAGCTAGAGAAAGATGCTAGAAAAATGAAAAGATCTCCCATATGCACTGATTGTAGAATTAATATCGAGAAATATGACCATTCATTAAAAAGTTATTCACAGATTCTATGGGATACCAATGCAAATCCTCATAACATTCTTCACGGGAATAATGAAAGACACCATAAAATTAACATGGACTCACAAAAGACCTGACATAGCTAAAGCAATGTTCACTGGGGATAAAACCATTGCTGGACAGAGTTCCACTCCAGATCTTAAGATATATTACAGAGTCATTTTAATAAAAACTCTAAATATGTTAAACACCCCAGTATGAAAGCAAAACCACTGAAACTAGTGGAAGAAAACTGCTAGAAGGAAAGATGTAAGTATAGGAAAGTATCTTTAGAATAAGATTTCCTCCATTAGCAGAAAGAAATAGGGTCAACAAATGAAAAGTAAGATGTCATAATACTAAAAAGCTTTTGTACAGCTAAGGAAACAATCAATTTAGTAAAGTAGAAGCCACAGAGTAATAGAATACTTTTGCCATGTGTACCTTGGATATAGGGTTAATATCCAGATTATATAAAGGATTGAATAAACAGAGTGAATACTATTTTTTGAGTAGTATTCAAAAATAGGCTATGGATCTGAGTAGAGAGCTTTGAAAGAAGATAAAAAATGGGTAGGAAGTATATCAAAACATTCTGGCCATTCTTAGGAATTAGGAAAATGCAAACACAAAGAACTGGAATTTTATCTTACCCATCTTCTGAACAAGCAACAACAAATGCTGGTAAGGATGTAGAGAAAGAATTCATATTTGCTCTTAATGGAATTGCAGACTAGTATGGCCACTCTGAAAAACAGTGTGAAAATTTCTCAAAAAGCTAAGGATAAATCTATTGTATAATCCACCTATACCTTACCTTGGCATATGCCAAAATGACTTGACATCCTATCTTGTTTACACTTGATTGGCTAGGCTCATTGGTTCTCTATTCACAGTAGCTAGATAGTAAAAATAACTTAAATGGCCTCAAACTAATTTGGGCAGTATTAAGCTGTAAAGAAAAATGAAATGAAAAAGAGGAGAAAAATGAAATCATGAATATGTAGATAAATGGATGGAACTAGAAAATACACTGCCTAGTCCTGCAGCAAATTGATGTGTAGGGTTGGGGAGTGGGGAAGGTGAGGGTGTTGTGTTAGTGGGGATGGTGGAATCTGAAGGAGAGCATATCCTCAAAAGAGAAGGGGGTGGTGGAATGGGAATAGGACTTGTGTGAGGGATTAGGGGGAAGTCAGAAGAGGTGATATTGGATTAAAAAGCAAATAAATGAATAAATAAATTTGAAATAAAGAAAAAAGACATTCCATGATAAAGTGAAAAAATATCTATAAATCTAGCTCTTCAGAAAAAAATCCAAACCAAGGAGGTTAATAAACCCCATGAAAACTCAGGAAAAAAGCAATCTCCTATTAGCTAAAAGAAAAGAAAGAGAACACACACACACACACACACACACACACACACACACACACACACACACAAACTCCATGACCACCAGCACCACCAGTACCATCAGCACCAAAATAGGAATTCAGAATCTCTTTCAATACAGTAGCCTAAATTCTCAAGAAAAAAACACAGATTAACAGAGTGGATATGACAGCAGGACCCATCTTTTTTATGTATTCCAGAAACTCACCATTTCATCAAAATAAACATTACTTCAGGGGAATGGGTTGGAAAAAGGTATTCTGAGCAAATAGTTGAACCAAAATTAATAAAAAAAAAAAGAGATAGGGAAAGACACTATACATTCATCAAAAGCAAAATCCATAATGATAGCTTGTCATCTGTTAAGACCTATGGGTGCCCTAAACAAAAGGGAATCCATTTTTGTTAAAAATATTACTAGAGATTAAACCACATATTTATCCTTACACTTGAAGAGTGGGAGACTTTAAAACCCCACTCTCGTTCATGGAAAGATCATCCAGACAGACAGAGTAATGCCTGAGATAACTGACATTAAAAACCAAATGAACCTAACAGAAGATTACACCCAAACACAAATGATTATGCATTCTCCTCAGAATCTCACCCAATTTTCTTCAAAATCTATGATATATTTGGACATAAATCAAGTCATAATAGATTCAAGAAAGTAGAAATACTCTCCTGTGTCCTATCAGTTTACCATGCATTAAAGCTCGACACTGGCCCAAGAGGAAACTACATAGTGCCTCTGGACACAGGAACATAGGAGCAGTCGGCTGCAAGAGCCCTGCAGTCCAGATCTGTGTCCAGATCTGAAATAAACCAGTAATACATCTCCCTGCACCCAAATCCCATGGTGGTAGTGGCGGGGGAATCTCAGGAACAGAAGATACCATAGAAAACATTGACACAACTGTCAAACATAATGTAAAATGGAAAAAGCTCCTAGCCCCAAACATACAGGGAATCCAGGACACAATGAGGATAATAGGTATAAAAGAGAGTGAAGACTCCCAACTTTAAGAGCCAGTAAATATCTTCAACAAAATCATAGAAGTATACTTCAATAACCTAAAGAAAGAGATGCCCATAAACATACAAGAAGCCTACAGAACTCCAAATAGATAGGACCTGAAAAGAAATTCCTCCTGTCACATAATAGTCAAAACATACATGCACAAAACAAAGAAAGAATATTAATAGCAGTGAGCGATAAAGGTCAGGTAATATATAAAGGAAGACCTATCAGAATTACACTAGACTTCTCACTAGAGACTATGAAAGCCAAAAGATCAAGGACACATGTCATACAGACCCTAAGAGAACACAAATTCCAGCCCAGGCTACTATACCAGCAAAACTATCAATTAACATCGAGGGAAAAACCAAGAAATTCCATGATAAAACCAAATTTACACAATGTCTTTCTACAAACCCAGCCGTACAAAGGATAATAAAAGGCAAAGCCCAACACAAGAAGGTAAGCTACACCCTAAATAAAGCAAGAAAGTAATCTCCTTGAAACAAAACCAAAAGAAGAGAAGCACCCAAACATAATCCCACTTCCGAATATGAAAATAACAGGAAGCAAGAATCACTATGCCTTAATATCTGTCAACATCAATGGACTCGATTTCCCAATAAAAAGACACAGATTACTAGACTGGATACATAAAGAGGACCCAATATTTTGCTGCCTATGGGAAACATACCTCAGAGACAAAGACAGACACTACCTAAGAGTAAAAGGCTGGAAAACGACTTTCCAATCAAATGGTCTGAAGAAGCAAGCTGAAGTAGCCATTCTATATCGAATAAAATCAACTTTCAATCAAGTCATCATAAAAGATAAGGAAGGACACTTCATATTCATCAAAGGAAAAATCCACCAAGATGAAATCTCAATCCTAAATATCTATGCTCCAAACACAAGGGCACCTACATTCATAAAAGAAACCTTACCGAAGCTCAAAGCACACATTGCACCTCACAGAATAACAGTAGGAGATTTCAACACTTCACTTTCATCAATGGACAGATGATGGAAACAAATTAAACAGAGACATAGAGAGACTAACAGAAATTATGAACATAATGGACTATTCAGATATTTATATATTCCATCCTAAAACAAAAGGATATACCTTCTTCTCACCACCTCATTATATGTTCTCCAAAGTTGACCATATAATCAGTCACAAAACAGGCTTCAAAAGGTACAGGAAGATAGAAATAATCCCATTCATCCTATCAGATCACCACGGACTAAGGCTGGTCTTCAATAACAATAAGGAAAGAACACCAACATATACATGGAAGTTGAACAGTGCTCTACCTGATAATAACTTGGTTAAGGAAGAAATAAAAAAGACATTAAAGACTTTTTAGAATTTAATGAAAATGAAGGTACAACATACCCAACCTTATGGGACACAATGAAAGATGTGTTAAGAGGAAAACTCATAGCTCTGAGGTCCTGCACAAAGAAACAGGAGAGAGCATACATCAGCAGTTTGACAGCACACCTAAAGGCTCAAAAAAAAAGAAGCAATTATACCGAAGAGGAGTAGAAGGCAGGAGATATTCAAACTCAGGGCTGAAATCAACCAAGTAGAAACAAAAAGGACCATAGAAAGAATCAACAGAACCAAAAGCTGGTTCTTTGAGAAAATTAACAAGGTAGATGAACACTTAGCCAGACTAAAGAGAGGGCATAGAGAATATGTCCAAATTAACAAAATCAGAAATGAAAAGGGAGACATAACAACAGAATCAGAGGAAATTCAAAAAAAATCATCAGATCCTACTACAAAAGGCTATATTCAACAAAACTGGAAAATCTGGAGGAAATGGACAACTTCCTAGACAGATACCAGGTACCAAAGTTAAATTACCATTACAAATAAACCATCTAAGCAACCTCATAATGCTAAAGAAACAGAAGCAATTATTAAAATCTCCCAACCAAAAGGAGCCCAGGTCCATCTGGGTACAGTACAGAATTCTGTCAGACCTTCCTAGAAGACTTCATACCAATACTGTCCAAACTATTCCACAAAATAGCAACAGAAGGAGCACTACCAAATTCCTTCTATGAAGCCACAATTACTCTTATACCCAAACCACACAAAGACCCAACAAAGAAAGAGAACTTCAGACCAAATTCCCTTATGAATATTGACGTAAAAATACTCAATGAAGTTCTTGCAAACCAAATCCAAGAACACATCAAAATGATCATCCATCATGATCAAGTAGGCTTCATCCCAGGGATGCAGGGATGGTTTAAGATATGAAAATCCATGAACATAATCCTCTATATGAACAAACTAAAAAATAAGAACCACGTGGTCATTTCATTAGATGCTGAGAAAGCAGTTGACAAAATTCAACACCCTTCAGGACAAATGTCCTGGAAACATCAGGAATTCAAGGCCCATATCTAAACATGGCAAAAGCAATATACAGCACACCAGTAGCTAACATCAAACTAAATGGAGAGAAACTTGAAGCAATCCCACTAAAATCAGGGACTAGACAAGGCTGCCTACTCTCTCCCTACTTATTCAATATAGTACTCGAAGTCCTAGTCAGAGGAATCAGACAGCAAAAGGAGGTCAAAGGGATACAAATTGGAAGGGAAGAAATCAAAATATCACTATTTGCAGATGATATGATAGTGTACTTAAGCGACCCCAAAAGCTCCACCAGAGAACTACTTAACCTGATAAACAACTTCAGCAAAGTGTCGCAGTATAAAGTTAACTCAAACGAATCAGTAGCCTTCCTCTACTCAAAGGATAAACAGGCTGTGAAAGAAATTAAGAAAATGACACCCTTCACAATAGTCCCAAATAACATAAAATTTCTTGGTGTGACTTTAACCAAGCTAATGAAAGTTCTGTATGACAAGAACTTCAAATCTCTGAAGAAAGAAATTGAGAAAGATCTCAGGAGATGGAAAGATCTTCCATGCTCATGGATTGGCAGGATTAATATAGTAAAGATGGCCATTTTGCCAAAAGCAATCTACAGATTGAATGCAATCCCCATCAAAATTCCAATCCAATTCTTCATAGAGCTAGAAAGAACAATTTGCAAATTCATCCGGAATAACAAAAAGCCCAGGATAGCAAAAACTATTCTCAACAATTAAAGGACTTCTGGGGGAATCACCATCCCTGACCTCAAGCAGTATTACAGAGCAATAATGATAAAAACTGTATGGTAATGTTACCAACACAGGTAGATCGATGAGTGGGATAGAATTGAAGACCCATAAATGAACCCACACAGCTGTGGTCACTTGAGTTTTGAGAAAGAAGCCAAAACCTTCTGGAAAAAAGATAGCATTTTCAACAAATGATGCTGGTTCAACTGGATGTCAGCATGTAGAAGAATGTAAATCGAACTATTCTTATCACCCTTTACAAAGCTTAAGTCCACATGGATCAAGGACCTCCACATCAAACCAGATCCACTCAAACTAATAAAAGAAAAAGTGGGGAAGAGTTTGGAATACTGGGGAAAATTTCCTGAACAGAACACCTTATGCTCTAAGATCGAGAATCGACAAATGGGATCTCATAAAGGTGCAAAGCTTCTGTACGGCAAAGGACACTGTCATTAGGACAAAATGGCAACCAATAGATTGGGAAAAGATCTTTACCAATCCTACATCTGATAATGGGCTAATATCCAAAATATACAAAGAACTCAAGATGTTAGACTCCAGAGAGCCATTCCTATTAAAAATGGGGTACAGAGCTAAGCAAAGAATTCACAGATGAGGTATACTGAATGGCTGAGAAGCACCTAAAGAAATGTTCAACATCCTTAGTCATCAGGGAAATGCACATCAAAACAACCCTGAGATTCCACCTCACACCAGTCAGAATGGCTAAGATCAAAAACTCAGGTGACAACAGACGCTGGGGAGGATGTGGAGAAAAAGGAATACTCTACATTGTTGGTGGGATTGCAAATTGGTACAACTTCTCTGGAAATCAGTCTGGAGGATCCCTAGAAAACTGGACATTGAACTACCTGAGGACCCAGCTATACCTCTCTTGGGCATACACCCAAAAGATGCCCCAACATACAACAAAGACATATGCTCCATTATATACATAGCAGTCTTATTTATAATAGCCAGAAGCTGGAAAGAACCCAGATGTCCTTCAACACAGGAATGAATTAAAAAATGTGGTATAGCTACACAATGGAATATTGCTCAGCTATCAAAAATAATGACTTCATGAAATTCATAGGCAATGGAATGGACTAGAAAATATCATCCTGAGTGGGGAAACTCAATCTCAGAAAAACTCACATGGCCTACAGTCATTTTAAGTAGATATTAAGCCCAAATGCTTGAATTACCCAAGACGCACAGACCACATGAACCTCAAGATGGATGACCAAAATGCGGATGCTTCACTCCTTTAAAAGAGGAATAAAGATATCCATTACAGGAGGTAGGGAGACAAAGTTTAGAGCAGAGACTGAAGGGACGGCCATTCACAGCCTGCCCCACATGTGGCCCGTATATATATAACCAGCAAAACTAGATAAGATGGATGAAGCTAAGAAGTGCATGCTGACAAGTACTGGATATATTTCTCTCCTGAGAGACATATCCAGAGCATGTCCAATACAGAGGTCAATGCTAGCAGCAAATCAGTGAACTGAGAACAGGTCCCCATTTTGGGAAATTAGAAGGATTGAAAGTGCTGAAGGCGCTGTGACCCCATAAGCACAACAATGCCAACCAACCAGAGCTTCCAGGGACTAAGCCACTACCCAAAGACTATACATGGGCTCCAACTGCATAGGTAGCAGTGAATATCCTTGTTGGGGTACCACTGGAAGGGGAGTCCTAGGTCCTGCCATGGCTGGACCCCCAATGTAGCGGGTTGTTGTGGGGCTACAGCAATGGGGGATTGTTGGGGATAGAAGAGGGTTGATATAGAAGTGGAGGTGGAGGGGTTAGGGTTCTGTTGGACAGGAAACTGGGAAAGGGAATAACATTTGAACTGTAAGTAAGAAATAGCCAATTGAATAAAAATGGGGAAAAAAGGTGGACACATGAATAACAAACTATAATAGAGTGCTTATAAACTTATGGAAACTGAACAACTCTATTCAGTGAAAAATGAGTCAAAGTAAAAATAGGGAAAGAAGTTAAAGAATTTCTAGAATCAAATGAAAATGAATACATAATATACTCAAAGTTATGGGATACAATTAATGTACTTCTAAGAGAAAAGTAGATAGCACTCAGTAGTGATCTATATATTACATTATATATATATATTATATTTTACTAATATAGTAAACAGATCTGCTAAGATACTAGTCTTGTAGTGATGCTATAGATATAGATGTCTTCTTAATTCTTTATGATGATCCTTTAAGAATTCCTAAAATTAAATCAATATTTATTAAGCTCTTTTATAGTGCTATTAGGTCCTTTTCTGATAGTCAAAAATGCAATGAGAACTCTTTCAGTCAACCATGTGTGACCAGTTAATTGCTTCTAGATAATAATCACACTTTCTATTACTCAGAGCACATTTCAAGAGGTTCTAAAACCATTAACCAAAGGCCATAGAAAGGTAACTAATGATTTATTATAGGTGCTAGGACAGAAGATAAAATATTGACTGGGTTTATTTATATAAAACTTCACTAATAAATTAGTTATGTTTTTTAATTTTCAATGAACCTGTGGTTCCAAGTCTCCATTTGTCTCTATCTGTACAATACTGGGGTTTCCATGGCAACCAGGGTCTACCTTTACCATGACCTTTTTTGGTCTCTCTCATAGCACCATGCCTCAGCTTCTCTCCATGATTCTTTCAAGCATGAGATCTCTACTGAACCTATAGCTGTACCTTCACCAATGGCCTCTCCTGTTACCATGTCACAACTGCTCCCCATGTTTTCCCTCAGTGTGACAACTCTCATACCACCAAAATCAGTAACATAAAGGAGACTCTCACACCTTACCAAGATCATCTGCCAGTGTGAAATGCACCCTTTGCACCATCTAGAACATAAAAGTCTGTGTGCTGACCCTGAGGACAAACTCTAGATTTCATCTCAATGTTGTTGATTTCTTCTTAATCACAGCTAATTTTCAGTCCTCTCTAATCAGCCTCCTATATCCCAGTAAAACAATATATCACATCAGTGGTCTTACCCTTTTTGTAAACACAAGTGATTCTCTAGCCCTTGTTAACCTGGAAATCACAGGTTCCTCATTCAAAATATCACATGAATAGTGTTAGTAGAGTCTTTAAGAGACTCTCAAAATTTCCCCTGAAACTTCACAAACCAGGTCTCCCTTCATGTGCATTACTCTCAGCATTGTCTTCTAAGTTCCCACAGCAATCTATTAAGCTCTCAGTGCCTCAAATTTCTAAACAAATTTCTCAATCCTACAAAACACAACATGGCTAAATCTTCCAATCTTTATTATGTGATTCTTGTTCTGATTTTTTGCTTTATTTCTATTCCTATGACAAAATGTCATGATCAAAAGCAACTTGGGGTGGAAAGAGTTTCTTTCAGCTCACAGCTTATAGTCTTTCTTGAAGGGAAGTCAGGACAAGAACTCAAGGTAGAAACTAAAGTAGTGGCCATGGAAGTACTCTACTTACTGTCTTGATCTCTATAACTTGGCTGGTTTGATTTCTTATACACATTAGGACCACCTGTTGAGGGTGGTACCCCACACAGCCAGCTGGGTTTTCCCTTATCACATTCAACAACAACACAAAAAAAATCTCCCACAGATTTTGTTATAGCCCAGTCTGATAGAGGCATTTTCCTCATTTGCAATTCCACCTTTCTGGATGATCCTAGCTTGTGTTAATTTGAAAAACAACAAAAACAACAATCAGCAACAGCAACAATGAAAAACAGCCAGCACAGAGTGGAGTAGATTTTAATAGCAGGCTGGTGGTTTTCTGAGGAAGCAGAGGTGTGTGTGTGTGTGTGCGTGTTGTGTGTGTGTGTGTGTGTGTGTGTGTGTGTGTGTGTGTGTGTGTGTGTGTGTGTGTGTGTTGATTAATTCTGGAAGAGGTGACTTTAGGACAAAGAATCATGTCCCTAAGAATAAAAAATACCTTTCATAGTGCTATAGTAAGTGACAAATATTCTATAAAGGAGTTATGTTCACAACATCAGGGTTTTAAGGTAATTTCCAGAAAGAAAACATTTTTACTTTCTTTTTGTTGAGTTGGGGAAAAATAATACTATCCAGTGAAGTTATTAGTGTAGTTTCAGTTTCCAAATATACCCACTTCTCACATCTCCACTTGAGACTACATACAACTCCTTAAACTTTACTACCAATCCCTACAACCCAGAGG
Organism: Rattus rattus; assembly: GCF_011064425.1. Classification (NCBI taxonomy): domain Eukaryota; kingdom Metazoa; phylum Chordata; class Mammalia; order Rodentia; family Muridae; genus Rattus; species Rattus rattus. The sequence continues at coordinate 79,372,816 of NC_046154.1, forward strand.
CAAGTATTATGGTTAACAGACATTTAACCACACTCTTATTCCAACAAGAAATATGAAAGCAAGAGGGAAGATAGAGAGAAGTACTATAGACAGTTGAATTTATGAATGTATGGGATCAAAGGTCAGAGAAAGAGGGGAGAAGATTGATAGTTCTCCAAGGAATAAGCTGCCATTCATCCATATACCTCTGACTATCCTTATCTTCAGAGATATACAGCTTTGTTAGGAAACACAATTTATTTTTGAATATTTTTGTAGCAGAAGTAAAACCATAGCTTGATACTTACATTTCATTTGCTTGAAGATGGACTTGTTAGGCTCAAGCCAGTGCTAGGGAGAAAATAAAAAACAGAACAGAGATTGTTGTTGTGAATGGAAACTCCTGAAGTAAAGCTGTCTGCAGAGACTGATTGATTCGAATTGCAAATCTGTGGGGAGACTGGAATATTGTAAGTTCAGAGGCTAATTACTTTATATTAGGCTAGTTCTAGTCCTCCTAAACAGCCATTTCTTGCCCACCTCTGTGTCTGAGCTAACATCTAGCGTGTAATACAAATCTTTTAGAATTTATTAACTTAGTAGATAACTAGCTTTCTCCAATTCAAAAGCTAAAAATGCTATCTTATATCTTGGGCCTATAGAAAAGCTTTCCCCACCTTGTTGTTCTTGACTTTCTTGTATTTCCACTGATGTGTTTGTGAGATGTTAATCACCTAAAAGCCTCAGGTTGACCAAGAAACTGGACAGGAAAACTTGACTGATAACTTCTGTAGAAGTTTCTGTTGAGTTCAACAGTCCAATCTTCTAACCACACCTTGGTGCCTACAACGTTGAAACTGCATATTGGGATAAACTTATTTTGACCCAGAGATGTTATGCTCTACTCCCCAAACCCTGGCCAAGGACATTATGTTTGGTTGGACACTGCTAGAAATCCTAGCCCCTAAATGTTCTCAGGAAAACAATAAATAGCCCACAGTTAATATCTACAAATTCCATACCCTGAACTCTCTCATGTAAGCTTGCATCGAAGATGCTGAATCTCCATTTTGGCCCAGTGGTTGTTGTCCTTTGTTGTTCTAGTCAAAGGACACTCTGCTTCTGATGAGTTTGGACTTGTGCTCTCATTTATTTCTCAGTTGTCAGAATCCATTCCAATCTAACGCTTTGGGAAACAATAAGGTTTTCAATGGCTCTTTCTAAAGTTGACTGTTTTCTTTCTCTCAACTCTTGCCCCCATCTCCACAGCACTCCAAATTCACTATGGGCTAAAATTCCAATGGAACAACTCCTTTGACCTCCCCCTGTAGGAGCAGTATAAATTCCAATGCTGTAATAATTTCCCTATTTGGGAGATTTTATTGATTCAAGGGTTAAACTTGGTTTTTGGCTCCTTTTCTTCCTTTCCACTATTGATCTAATTCTGTTGTCCCTCTGACCTCCAGAGTAGAAGCTTTTTATCATTTGACAACACTGAATACATTCCACATCCAAACCACAAGGTAAATTTCAGATTCAGTCTAAGGTTGCTCTGGACGGACACCAGATCTGGGTTCATGTGGTCTTCTGGTTTTGCCTGCCAGGTCACTAGAATTTTGAACCTCAGGAGTTCTTCCAGATTTCCACATTTGACTTTGTCTCCCAAGTTCTAAAATCTGTAAATACCCATTCCAGTCCCTAGTCACTCGTTTGTAGTCAATTTCTGTGTGGTTGAAGGTGATAACTTATTACCAGAAAGAAGCCTCACAGTTATTCTGCCTATAATGAGGTCCAAGATCTCCATTCTCAGACACTTGGGGTTCTCTAAAAACAAACTTCGAGATATTAATGTATTGAAGTCTTAACCCAACTTGGATAATACTTTTGAGTTTCAGAGTCTCACTAACTCAGACAACTTTGTGCGACAGAATGACAATAAGTGGAAAGTGTTCCACTTTCAAATCGGTTTTCTGTCTTTACTTGGACCCTTTGCTTTATTACACTATTTCCAGTTTTACTAGGGTAAACTTCTAAACCTAATTCCCCAAATTCTTTCTCAGATGCTAATCTGGCTAATGGGCTCCTCCCTATCAAAGTAGAGTAGCTTTACTGTCAAATTTTCTTATGCTATTTAATCTGAGAAGCTGGCCCTTGATTAAGGGACTGGCCCTCCTACTTCAGACTCAAAGCATGTTTTTCTTAGACTGGCCTTCAAATCTCTGCCCTGGGTCAGACTGGTCCTTTAAGTCTGTGACCCAGAAAGGGAAATGAGCCAGCCCAAGAAATAAACATTCATAAATCCTAACAGGGACAAGATGTTGTCAGTGAAGAGCCACTACAATAGGCTCTGCTGGGTGTTAATGCCTGTCATTTCTGCCTGGGGTCTCCAGACCCATTATACTCTGAGGTAAGAGTCCCCTACACCCAGTTCTCCTTTGTTGCTCACATGTTTATTTTTGCTTCTGACCAATCTAACAATGTGTTTGCCAAAGATATCTGTGTTAAGCTTCCCTTTCACATGAAGATTGAAAAGATAAAATTGGAATTAACAAAATAATGTTCATATATTGGTTTACTAACACATGTCTAGAATGTGATTTTATATATATTGAGTATCCACATATAATTATGGTTTGTTCTTTCACATCATATACTTAGCACAAATTGATTTATAAATAACTGTTCATGTAAATTAAAGTTAACTTGGCTCCAGTTTATTTTCTTTTCATTGTCAAACCAAAATTAATAATATAATAATAATAATATTAATAATAATGATGACAAAAATGATAAGAATAACTTAGCACAAAATTAACTTATGAATATGGTCCTAAATCTTTCTTTTGAACAATTACCATGAGGGTATAAATTTAAAAAATTATTTATTCTTCTCTCATACATTAATCCTGATCACAGTTTCTCCTTCCTTCACTCCTTTCAGTTTCTTCCACCACACCTCCTCTTTCCCCAGGTCCATTCCTCCTCTGCTTCCATTCAGAAAAGAGCAGTCCTCTAAGTGATATAAAAGAAACATGACATAACAAGATACAATAAGTCTAGGCACAAACCCTCATGTCTAGGCTGGATGAGTCAAATCTGTAGGAGAAAAAATTTGCATTTGCAAAGCCAAATGCAAGTGAGTTAGAGCACTCTCTCAATGTTTGGAGTTTCAGGACAAGACATACATAATTATAGTGTTCTAGTCAAAATGTTATCTCCTTGATCCTTATTTCAATTCTGATTCTGACAAATGTCTTCCTCAAAGATCTAGTACAGAGCTTCTATCTTTTCTTGAGGTATATAATATCACCTTCATACCTTCATTTATGCTGATATAAGATGATGTTAAATGTTAATATTCTTCCACAAAAGGGAGCTTAATAGTCCATCTTAGTCAATTTTATATGGACAAAAGACTGAAATAAGAAGAAGTGACAGCTGTCTAAGTGACTATAAAATGTCCTTGTACATACAAAGTAAAGAGTTTTCAGTCTGTTTCAGAGACACCCATACTGCTACCAGTAACTCCTTACCAACTCCTTGTAAGCAAGTTCAAGAAACTCACTGGTTTTCCAGGGTGAACTTCGATAAAATTAAACTTCGGTTTATCATTGGGACCTTATAAAGAGAGAATAGACATTTTCTAGTTTCCCCATTCCTTAGGGAGAAAATTCTCACAACAGATAGTAATTCATTTGTTAATGCTATTATGTCTTACAATATTATGAAAACAATTCAGCTATATATATATATATTCAAAGTTTCTTAGATCTAAGATCAACAATTGCAAAAAACTAGCTGAAATGTATATTGAGTCAATTAAAGTTTATTTAGACATATTCAGTTATTAAAATATTAAGCAGAAGTTATAAGTACTAGATTGCTGTATTTGACTTTCTGGGTGTTTATTATCCATACTTAAAGGCTAGTCTAATGTGGTCAGAAGAATAACAAGGGAGAATATTTCCACCTCTAAGATCAATGAGGTCCCAGAGGAATGTGGTCCATTTTTAGTCATGTTCAGTCTATTATCTAGTGAGGTCATGAAGAATCCATTCAATCAATTCTAATCAGTATCTACTCTACAAAAAGGCGGCTCAACACATGAGAAATATTTCCTCTCTGCTTCTAGAGGAAGCTATAGCCAGGCTCAGCAAAGGCTTTGATTTATTCTCACGTAGATGAACAACTGGTGAAAAAAAAGGCTCAATGATTTAGACTTTCCTCACAATCCCAAGTGACTCCTCAGGACTGGATCCTCAATTGCTCTTAACATTACAGAAAAAAAAATAATTTTGCCTGTCTGCATGGTATTAAACACCTTTCAGGAACGTATAACCAAGATTACAATGATAAGTAGGTTTCTTTAGCAATCGAAGGACTGTAATCCTCAGATGCTATATGTAATCATATAAAACATGATTTGGACATTCAATCATTCAATTGTTGCTAAAGAGTCCACCTTCTGAATATATATATATATATATATATATATATATATATATATGCCATAACTATTTTCTTTCTTTTTTTTTAAATTAACTTGAGTATTTCTTATTTACATTTCGAATGTTATTCCCTTTCCCGGTTTCCGAGCCAATATCCCCCTAACCCCTCCCCCTCCCCTTCTTTATGGGTGTTCCCCTCCCCATCCTCCCTGCATTACCGCCCTGCCCCTAACAATCACGTTCACTGGGGGTTCAGTCTTAGCAGGACCCAGGGCTTCCCCTTCCACTGGTGCTCTTACTAGGATATTCATTGCTACCTATGAGGTCAGAGTCCAGGGTCAGTCCATGCATAATCTTTGGGTAGTGGCTTAGTTCCTGGAAGCTCTGGTTGCTTGTCATTGCTCCATAACTATTTTCTTAACTATGACTGCAGTAGTAATTGTAGTAGTTGTAACAATCTTACCTTTCATATGTTACAGACACTATCTCTCTCTCATAACACACTTCAAGAATACAGATACTCAGATTGTTGTCTTATGTTCTGACACACTTCAAGAATACATATCATCAGACAGTTGTCTTGTGTTGTCAATCCTTTCCATCTGTTAAGTTTTATTACTGTAACTCCTCTGAAGCACTTCAACTGTTGCCTTTTCTACATGGCCTCTTTGTCAAGTATAAGGAATTAAGAGACATCTGTGTCCCAAAACCTCTAAAAGAATATCTGGTATTGTCAAAAAGAAGACTAATGGGCTATGCAATTCTCTCTGACTTCCGGATATTTATTTTTCAGGACTCACAACCAAATCATCTTCCCAGAAGCCTTCCCTCTATCAGATAACATCTCTGTCACATGAGCTATCAGAAAATCTAAAGAAATTTCAGATCAGCTTAACATCCATCAGGAGCAACTAAATTCTGTGGCTGCTATGGAAAATTAAAGAGAACTAGATCTGACTAAAGAAAAAATCCAGCTGGGCAGTGGTGCCACAAGTCTTCACTCAGACTGCAGGTGCATTCAGATCTCTGTGAGTTCAAGGCCAGCCTGGTCAACAGAGTGAGCTCCAAGGCTCCAGGGCTGTTATACAGAGAAACCCTTAGATCACCCAGGAACCCAATAGCTATGATATTGCTAATTTCACTATTTGATCCTACCTTCTTGGTTACTTCACCAAGTTCTTCCAACAAAGATTACAAATATTTGTCACCCAGAGGGTCAACGAGCCTGTCAGGCCAGAAGCATGTCAATATTATCCAACATGAGGACCACCTCTCTGGATCACCTCGACCCCTCCACCCTTGAACAGTTGATTGTTGCTGCCATTCAGCTGGAAGTATCTTTCAAACAAAAACCCCATTTCCAAATGAAGACCTTTTTATAAAATTTCCCATCTTGAACCTTCTTCAGTCCTACTTCTTCTCCCTTTAGATTGGGGATATGTTTGGAATAAACATACTTTGACCCAGAAGTATTTAGCTCTGCTTCCTCAAGACTTGTCAGGGATATTCTACTTGCTTAGAACCTACTGGAACTCTGCAGCCCTATACATTCTCAGAAACATCTGCAAACAACCCAGACTCAACACCTAAAACTTCCCAACCCTCAATTCCCTGACATAAACCTGCCCAAAGTCACCCTGAGGGCTCAAGATCTATTCCTACAGAGAGATTGCTGTCCTTCACTGTTCCAATGAAAAGCCAGTCTGCTTCTGTTGAGGTTGGAGTTGTGCTCTCCTTTCCTTCCCAGTCATCACAGTCTATTCCCAATCTACAGCCCCCTTTATGACCTCCCCCCATCATCACATGCCCACATTCTCTACTTCTGCAGAGTTACTCATGTCTTTCAGTTGTTCTGAATCAAAGAGCAACTGTGCTTCTGGAGATGCCCGTCTTCTTCCTTTTATCTTCATGTTACTTCAATTCCAACCTAACAATTTTAAGCTTGCCTTGATTTGACCTATGTTCTATAAATCTATAACTGCTTCCACTTTGCAACCGGAATTTGGGATAACACAAATATGTGTTCATAGGCCATCATAACTCAAAATGTTTCCAGAACAAACTATTCATTATTTTCTTTAAGATGAAAACTGTTGGTTTTGCATCAACAGTATACATGTGAATTAAAGTCTCAGAAAAGAAAGTTCTACCTTCAATTTGAAATCTTCTATAAGGCTGATTAGGTGGATAGAACTTTAATGAATAAGACAGTATGCCCAGAACTTAACTAAAATTTATCTAGGGCCATCTTTCACCTTCTAAATGGATATTCCCATTTCATTGTAGGATCTAACATCTGGTGACTAACAGGTAAAAAGCTTTATAATACATTAGCTTAGCTAAGCTGTATTTTTCACCAGCCAAAGGACTAAACATCTAAAGACTGTAGCAAAGTACTCCCTGTTTTTCTGTAACCCAGTCTTTCTGATGTTTCCATTAATGTGCTGAAAAGTGTTTTGATTTATGACTACTTTGTTCTGTTACTATAAATAATCAAACTGTTCTGCTGCTTTTCTTGTGTCATGGTCATACATAGTTTATTTTTGAATAAAGTATATCTTAGCTCTTTTGTGGAGAGAGTTGTGTTTCTATGTCAACATCTTGAGTTCAGGAAAGTCCCTTTTTGGTCACCTGCCCACACTAAAATAGAAAGAAAAATGCAGAGAAATTTTGCCAAGGTTTAACATTTTAACTCTTTTGTTTCAGTGCAGGGTTCCTCTCTCTTGTATTCTTGCTGAGGCCACTTAAGTTTAGCTGGAATTTGATCTCCTTGATGAAGAATCCTGTGGAAAACTAACTCTATTCTAGGAATCTGGGGTCAGGATGTTCCTAATAATTTAATTCAGTTAAACTGCTTGCATCCTCAAAACCTCCCCATGCAGCTGCAATCTGAGATACCAAGATGTGATTCTGCCCTTAAAAGTCCCTTGCTCTACGCTTGCCTAGCAAGCGCAAGGCCCTGGGTTCGGTCCCCAGCTCCGAAAAAAAGAAAAGAAAAAAAAAGTCCCTTGCTCTAGTCAGGATTCATCGGGATCCCAAACTACTGAGTGTAGTCCAATATGGCTGACGAATACTTTCAACTGTCATCAAATTGCATCTGAGTGGTCAGGTTTTGGTGGATTCCTCATAATACTTTCTGCCTTCCAAAAAACATCTATGCTCTGCTTTATCTTTATTGTTTAATGCAAAATTCATGCCCATAAAATTAAATAAAAGTATTGATGGAATACCTTTCAAGAATTTCTTCTTACATAGGGTGTCTTATTCGGTTCCCATTAATACTTATTTGCTAATCAGAATTCTGTGGCTTGCTCTGTACCCAAATCCCGTCGCTGAGAGAGCTGGACTCTCAGAAGTGATGGCATTCCTGAGAGCTCAGGGAAGACCTCCATTTCTGCTCTCATTCCTGACCCAAGAGGAAGCTGCCTACTGCCCTCTAGGCACAGGAAGCTAGAAGCAGTCAGGGGCAGGACCCTCCTGGTTTCTGCTTGTGCTCAGAGCTGAAAGCTAATCACCAGGAGCACTGACACACCCAAGAGCAGAAGTAAGACTAACTCTTCTCCTCAGGACACACAAACCCAGGAACAATCTGGGACAAAACCCTTCAGGTTTCTGCCTGCACCTGAAGCTGAACCAGTCCCACAGCTCCCTATATCCAAATCCTGTGGGGGAGAGAGTTGGACTCTCAGAAGGAGTCAAAGGCAGGTCCTCCTGGTTTCTGCTTGTGCCCAGAGCTGAAAAACAGTTGCCAGGAGGAACTTGCTTAGTGCCCTCTGGAAACAGGAATCTAGAAGCAGTCAGAGGCAGGAAAATCAATGGAATAAAATTGAAGACCCAGAAATGAACCCACACACCTATGGTCACTTGATCAATGACAAAGAAGCTAAAACCATCCAGTGGGGGAAAAAAGATAGTATTTTCAACAAATGGTGCTGGTTTAACTGGAGGTAAGCATGTAGAAAAATGCAAATAGATCCATTCTTATTGCACTGTACAAAGCTTAAGTCCAAGTGGATCAAGGTCCTCCACATCAAATCAGATACACTCAAACTAATAGAAGAAAGAGTGAGAAAGAGCCTCAAACACATGGGCACTGGGGAAAATTTCCTGATCAGAGGCCCAATGGTTTATGCTCTAAGATCAAGAATCCACAAATGAGACCTTATAAAATTGCAAGGCAAAGGACACTGTCACTAGGACAAAATGGCAACCAACAGATTAGGAGAAGTACCTTAAAGAAATGTTCAGCATCCTTAGGGAAATGCAAATCAAAATAACCCTGAGATTCCACTTCATACCAGTCAGAATGGCTAAGACCAAAAACTCAGGTGACAACAGATGCTGGATAGGATGTGTAGAAAGAGGAACACTCCTTCATTGTTGGTGTGATTGCAAACTGGTGCAGTCATTCTAGAAATCAGTCTGAAGATTCCTCAGAAATTTGGATATAATACTACCTGAGGACCCAGCTATATCTCTCTTGGGCATATACCCAAATGGTGCTCTAACATATAACAAGTACGCATGCTCTACTATGTTCACAGCAGCTTTATTTATAGTAGCCAGAAGCTGGAAAAAATCCAGATCCCCTTCAAAAGAGGAATGGATACAGAAAATGTAGTACACCTACAGAAAGGAGTACTACACAGCTATTAAAAACAATTTTTTCATGAAATTCTTGGGTGGATAGATGGAACTAGGAAATGTCATCTGGACTAAATGAGGTAATCCAATCACAAAAACAAACAAACAAACAAACAAACAAAAAACCAAACAACCAAACAAACAAAAAACCCACATATTATTCACTCACTGATAAGTGAATATTAGCCAAAAAGCTCAAATTACCCAAGATACAATCCACAGACCACATGAAGCTCATGAAGAAGCATGACCAAAGTGCAGATGTTTCAGTGCTTAAAAGGGGGGATAAAAAGATTCATAGGAGGAGGTATGAAGACAAAGATTGGAGCAGAGATGGAAGGAATGACCATTCAAAGCCTGCCCCACCTGGTGATCCAGCCCATATATTTGTGTGTGTGTGTGTGTGTGTGTGTGTGTGTGTATATATATATATATATATATATATATATATATATATATACAGCCACTAAACCTAGACAATATTGATGAAGCCAAGAAATGCATGGTGACAGGAGCCTGATATAGCTGTCTTCTGAATGGATTAGCCAGAGCATGACAAATACAGAAGCAGATGCTAGCAGCCAACCATTGAACTGAGAACGAGGTCCCCATTGGAGGAGTTATAGAAAGGTTTGAAGGAACCAAAGGGGCTTGCAACCCCATAAGAACACCAATATAGCAACTAGAGCTCCGAGGGACTAAACCACTACCCAAAGAGTAAACATGGACTGACCGATGGCTCCAGCTGCATATGTATTAGAGGATGACCTTGTTGGACAACAATGGGAGGAGAAGCCCTTGGACACCCCAGTGTAGGGGAATGTCCAGGCATGAAGTGGAGGGGTGACTGGGGAGGGGAAACACTCTCAGAGAAAAGATGGAGGGGCATAAGATGGGGGTTTATAGAGGAAAAAAAGAAATCTGTGAAAAGATTTGCCTCATTTAAACCATGTAGGAATTTCTGAGAAAGAGTGTTTAGCATCCTACTGATCAGTATAAATGACAAGCATTATTCTCTTTTATGAATATTTCTTTTTTTCTCAGGAACTGAAAAACTGAGTGGCCAGATCAGTAGTTTCCAATCTAATACGTCAGATCTCTAAAGTCTTCTCAAGCAGTAACGTGATTCTTTCAACTCTTTCAATATGGGAGAATTCTTCAAGAGGACAAGCCATGCATTCACTCACACACAGGCAAGCTTCTTCAAAAGAACACATTTCTTTACTTTTGAAACCCTTGCTATCACATAATAAAACATCCAGAAATATAATTCATCTTATCACTTAGTATCTATATAACTTCTCTGCATCTCAGACTCCACAAATATAAGATGAAAATTGACTGAGCATCGATAGGTCTTAAAGTTATTATAAAGACGATAAATGTGCATCTCACTGCTGCAGTGAAAAACCACTAAGGTCTTGTGCTGCTGCCCTTGTTTTTATTTCGTATGCATAATTTAGTTGGTAGGTACCATCTTTCAGTGGGCCGTATGGAAATGAATAATAAACAGACTCCATTGTGATTAAATCACTTTGGGCAAAATAAGCAGATTAATTTAGAATTGCACTCAGGAGAAAAATAAGAGTAATCAGAGGCCTACCCACATAATTGTTTTATAATGGTAACAACTAGTCATTTTGCCAGCCTGAAATGTAATAACATTTCCATGTTCTCTTGGCTTAGTATCCTGTGAAGAACCAGACTTCCCTTCCTGAATTTGAACCCACTGCTCTAAAGCCTCTCTTACTCAGGGAATTGATGAATTGTTGCCTTTCATGAACTGTGAAGTTGGTGCTGGTACTGGATGAAGGCTCAGAGAGAATGAATGTCATCTGGCATTGTGTATGTATGCCAAGGATAGGGAGAGGAATATTTAAGGAATGCCTTCGAGGTACTTACCATCTGTGCCCTAAATAAATTATTTATTCTAAGTGAACTGGTTTCTTCATTGCTTTAAGAAATACACCTCACAGTTTCTTATCAGTTCCTATTTTCTTTCCTTTCAGGTTCTATGTATTACACTTGCTTATAGAGGGCAACTATTCTTTCCCAAAAGGATGATCACAAGGTAGAAAGACAGAAAACTAACCTTATCATAATCATGTTTCAAAGGGTTATAGGAAACCATGTTTTCAAAGAGGGTTATGCTCAGTCTGTTAACAGTAGCTAAAACAGTGGCAAAGCAATTTCATTAGTCTCTGATTCATGCATGTAAATACATAGCAAGGATGTTCATTGCAATTTTATATGAAATAATAAAAGGTTACAAATAACACCAAAGGCAATTGTTAGGAAAATAGGTAAAAAAGCTGTAGTTTTTCTAGTATTCTGGATGATTCAAAAAGAGTGCTGATGTGAGATAAAATGAGTGTTGATATGAAATACAATCTTAAGTCTAACATATACAAAATTTTTAGAAATAGTGCAGGAAGAGAAAGTAGACTGCAAAATTTATAACTGTAGTGGCAGTTAGCAACCTAAGGGAGTATAGCCATAACAAACGTGTCAACACCACAGCCACCATTCCAGACAGCTTAAAGTGCTAACATTAGTTTGCCCTTGACAGTTTTGATATCACTTTCCTTTGCCAATTTAGTTTGCATGTTGTGATCAAAGGCAAGTAATATTCAAAATTATGCACGAAACATACAGAGAACTTGATGGTGTTTAGTAAGATCCTGAGAGTACCCAGGAGGTACAAACCTGCCATTATGAAGTAATTGTCCTTATGTAGAATGAAATTAAAATAGTGTTTTTCTTGAGACATATGTGAAGAATGTTTCAATGAGCGCCTATATTGTTAGTATGTATGTGGTTATTATTTAGATTTGTCTTACTTTATGGAAATGTTCTTCAGCTTATAGGCAGCAATGATATAATGACTAAGCTACTAAGAGAACAGTGTATTGAGAAAACGTTGAACATTTTGAATAATTAATCATATAAATAACATGATTTGTTTTGAAAATAAAAAGTACAAAAGAGTATAATACTTGAAAAAACAAATATAGGCACCCAAACCTATTCTTTAAAGTTTAGAAGCAACACACTAAAGTAATATCTGTGGAAGAGTAAATAGTGTGGGTGAGGGACAAAACCTTAAGGGTGTTGGTTAGAGGGATTTAGAAGTTCACCCTTTTGTGTACTTTTTATCTGAGACAGTTAAATTTTAATTTTTTCAATGTATGGGCACATCCCATGAAAAATTAAAAGTAAGATGTAAAGAGCAGAAAAGTGAGTTCTACTTAGAGGATGAAAGTGAATCTCATGTGACTTTTATTCTGCATGAAGACTTTTCCTCATAATAGAAAATGTAAAGCTCAGCTCTGCACTCAGGGTCACAGGTTTGCTCCTTGGCTGGTAACAGTGGTAGCTTTCAGTGAATCCATTTGTTATTGATCTCGTTCCCCTTCCTGTCTCACTTTTCATTCCCCTCCACCTAAGGGCATTATTTATGCATTTGCCAGACAGCTTTCAGCCATTTGCCTCTCCTTTCTCTTCTTTTGTTTCATTTGCTTATTCTTTTCCAATAGAGTTAAGAGTTGGCCAATAAGGTCAGCAACTTCTATTTTTACTAAAAGTCTAGATGTGTAAAAGTATATTGCATTATGTGATATGCTTGGAAATTAGATATAGGTCAAGATACTTTTCCTATTTCATTTAAGCTCATTTGCTATAAATTGAAACTCCTTAAGAAAGGCAGAAAAAAAATGGCTGCAAGCTTATGTGAATTCATGGTTGGTGAAATTTTGCTGAATATTCTTTAATTCTCTTACAGAATAAAAGCCACAAAAGTCATAGAAGCTAAATTTCCATCACTGGTTTAAAGGATGAACTGAGGGAACATGGAAAAACCAGAGGGTTATTAATTGATATTAAAAGTACCAGGAGAACATCAACAATAGATGAGATTAGGGTTCAGCAGTTGTCCTCATTGCTATTTTTTAACAGTCACTATGTGGAGTTACCTGGGAAGAGGACGCTCAAGTGATAAAATGCTTTCATGAGATTAATCTGTAGGCAAGTCTGTATGGCATTTCTTTATTAATGATTGATGTATGAGGGTCTAGATATTGTGGACATTGCCATTTCTGGTAAGTGGTCCTTGGAGTGATAAGTCTTGTAGTTGAACGTAAGCCTAGACAGCACGCCAGTAAGCATGGCTTCTGCATCACTTCTTGACTTCAGGTTACTGCCTTGAGTTCCTGCCCTGAATTCCCTTCATAATGGACTAAAAGTATAAGTTAAAATAAACTCTTTCCACATCAAGTGCCTGTTAATAATAGTGTTTACAACATAACAGATATCTAACTAAGATAATAGTGTTTCTCTTTTTAGGAAAACTGCTCCTTAAGTTATTGGACTCTTCTGTAGAGTAACTCTATAGTTCACACTACCTTCCACAAGTTACTTTTCTTTTTTAAAATAGTGATTGACTGAGGCAGTAATATAAATACCTTTGTGTAATCTCTGATTCCTCAGCTCCCCTGTGAGATAAAAGAAAGGATTTTGCCCAATATTATGATATTAAGATATTACTTAACTTCCTTCCTTTAAGGTCACACAAAAAAGCCCTGAGGATAAATATATTGAGAGGTCCCAATATAAAAGATATTTTAGAATCAACAAAATTGAGCCTGAAAACATCATAAACACTTTCTTAGAACACATTGCTTTTGACTGAGAGCAGATTAGATAAAGAGAGAAAGAATAGAAGAAAACTGAATAAAGAAAATACAGACAGAATCCCAAAACATTATACACTTTAATTTTCTCACCTGCAACAGGGATGCAGGATCAGGAGTAGGAAACTGAGTGTAGATTCCTTTTGCTACTGCACTATGCACTCTGTGACCCTGGCATATAAGTGCCAAACCTTTCTTTTATTTCTTTCTTTATGATTCTCAGCACCACTGTACATAACAAGATCATTTCTTCTCCACTTACCTCAAATTTTAATCTGGACAATTGGGTGGGAAGACAGTATGTGAAGGAGCAACTAATTTATAAGAAGTTTGATTTTTGATTTGGCAATTGCTGAAACCAAACATTTAAAAAATGGCTCTGAAAGTAATATTATAACATGTGTTTATCCTCAAATATTTGGTTTCTGTTGACATGGACTTAGCTCATGATTGCAGAATGAGTTAGGCTCCTCTCTATTATCTTTCTCAAATACCTTAGTGTTGTAAAGTAGAAAAATGTATAACCCAGAGACATACATTCAACAATCCATAAATCTTGCCCCTTTAATAGTAACAAGATCCGAATCTCTAAACAGTTTCCACCGTGGCTCTGAAAAAATGTTACCCAATTCTCATATCCACCAGGGCAAAGCCCAAAGCAACTAAGTTTTGGTGTTATACAGATGAATTATGCCATTTATGGACCCCTTGCTTTCTGCAGCATAGTTCATAGTTCACAGAGTTCTGGATGGTAAAGTAACAGACAAGACCCTGTCATTTCCCTACAGGTAAAATGCATTGCAGTCATTTTTGTAAAACATATGAGAACAAATGTCAAACAAGGACACATGACAAGTTACTTACTGTCCCATTTGTTTGGAAGTCCTCCATAGAAAAAGAACTTAACTGCTTTGATGCAGTGGCTTTTGTAGCCATAGAGTCTTGGACAGCTTAAAAAGGAGGAGCAAACAATGTTATACAGAATGAAGGAGGTGGTGGGTAAGCTAAACAAGCATAAACCTCCATTTAAATAGTCATCAACTCTGTGTTCCATCTTTCTGGGGCTCCCTACAATGCTCAGAATACTCTATACATCTCTACACCCCTACAATTCCCTTTAGTAAGTTAGAAGGAGTGGGTATTTTTGGCTTTGTGGCCAATATAGCCTTTAGCACTATTAACTGATTTTCAAGTATAAAATCAGTCAAATTATTGTAATATATCAATAGTCATAATTATATTGCATTAAAATATAACTTGTGAAAACATACTTTCATTCTAACTCCTATGTTACAGTCAATAACTCAGTATACACTAAAAAATTAAACTCATAATGTGAGTATTATACCTTATAAAAGAATTATCTGTGATTATTAAAAACTATAATAGGATAATAACAAGCAGTGGCTTTTCTTTTTCTTTTTTTCTTTTTTGTTTGAATAGAGAACTTGCTCCTCTAAAGGGAGACCCAGGTCTGGTTCCCAGCACTCACATGGTAACTCATAACCTCTTATAATTCCAGTTCTAAGGAATCTGAAATCTTTAGGTTTCACTGGACACGAGGTATATTAATAGTACATATATGTACATATAGAAACACATACATTCACATAAATAAAAATAAATTAAAATTAAAAAGGGAGCTTGTGGAATTCCTAAGTTTATGTTTTATCAATGCGTAACATTAGGTGTCATACCATATAAATTCAATAAGATTTACTGAAGGGTTCTAAGGCCAGGTATCCCCAAGGCTCTATTTAAACTATTTAAAACAGGGACTATAAGATCAGCTATATAACACTGATAATATGTACGATTAATTGAAAGAACATAGGTACTATTTGTCTTATAGATGAAGAAAATGTGGGATAGAATGCTGTACAAGAGACAAATGGCATGGACAAATACTCATCTAGTCCTAGTGTTACCTGGTAAATTTCCTCACCATAGCCCTTGAAACTATCGTATTTTTGTGGATGAGTCTATAGGAACCATGTTTTCCTCATTTTTTCCTTGTCTGCTCTAATTAGGTCTTCCTGGTTTTGCTTTATAGACCATATCTTAAAATATGAGTATTGCTTAGCTTTCATCTACTGTCTCTTCCTTAGCTCTACAATCGCATCTCAGAGTTTAAAGAAATAAAATGTTTTGTTGGATCTAAATAATTATATCAGAGACCTAAACTGCTTATTTAGCTCTTGACTCAAAATCTCAAACATTTACAGAGTCTCTTTGCTTTAATTATACTACTCAGTGTTCCAATATCTACATTATGTGCAATAATTGGTAAACTTGAAGTTCTTCTGTTTGCAGAAGTATTCTGATCATTTCCTAAAATGTGGCAATGTTAATTCTTTGAGCCACACCTGTACCTCTTAATAACATCCAGCTTTAAAGAGGTAATGGCAGCGCTTTGTGCTATGTGGCTCCAATGACTCATATTTCTTAGGAGAGCAAGTTATCTGTATGTATCCCATAAGGCATCCAAGACAGTGTAATTTTTTTAAAAATAGTTCTGCATATGTTTCCATGGGTATGTATATGTAAGTGTAGATGTCTGCAGAGGCAATAAAAGAGTGTAGTTGTCTGCAAGCTGGACGTATGTGCAGGTGTAAGCTGCATAATGTGGGTGCTGAAAATTAAACACAGGTTCTCTGTAAGGGTATCAAATGCTTGAAGCCACTGAATGATCACTCCAGCTTCTGAAATAGTGATATTTGACCCTTGTTGACCTTTAAAATTGTATTAAGCAGACAAATCCATGAGCAGGGACTTCTGCTTGCAGTAAATCTTGTTCTGTTCAGGACTGTCCTAAATCTTTGGTTCCTGTGATGAGCATCTGGGAAACAATTATCTCAAGGAGAGCAGCAGGAAGCAGTCTTTCAATAGCAGGAGCAGGTGGTGGGACATAATACCATCTGGCTTCCTGCCACCATCCCAATAGTTTATTCCATTAGGTGTCCTCCTGAAGGTGCTTGTAAAACATACAAATAGTTTTGATATAGACATGATCTTTTTCCATTATTAAGACAGCAATAGGTTCACTATATAAAAAGCACAGGGCTGTGTTAGCTTACACTAAGGGGAGGCACCAGTATCCAGAATATAAACCAATCATCCACAACCTAGCTGTGGGCTAATTCTTCTTTGGTTGGGTGGTGGCTAGAGTTTGCATTAAGTCCAATGAATAATATCAGGATTCTTTGCTTAGATATGGAGAAGAGGGTGGGGTACAAAAAAAAGAAGGGAGATTCTATACATTTACATATGAAACCATAATAATAGAACTTTGAGTTATAAAATTCAGCTACTTGTTTAACACTATATTCCAGAAGGAACTTACCCTCATTAACTGATAAAAATGATGGAATTAATATGGTGGAATAGCATTCCACAATGTTTTACCATCAATGAGGCTGAGAAGAAGTACAGGTAACCCATTACTAACTACACAATAGGGATAATTACACTTCGCTTCTCTAGCTTACCTAAGTCTCTGTATTGGTCAGCTTCTGTAAATAAGTAAGTGTTCAACGATTGTTAACAGTAGCCTTTAATAGAAGTTACAGATATCTGTACGTTATACAGGCACTAAACACCCCTCTAACTATTCACCTGGATCTAGGCAGATTATAGTAATTGTGAAAGCAATAACATCAATTTACAGTGAGAACAACATATAACTTAGTATCAATGTACATTATGTGTCAAGCATTTATACTCCTATTTTAATTCTCTTAAGAATCATATATAAAATTATTCTATATATTGTTTCCATTGGAGCAGAGCACTAAGCAAAATAATCTGCTGGGTCAAACAGCTTACTAACCAGAAGAGGCAGGGTTTCTAAATCACATCATTTTGAGTCCACAAGCTATGCAGTTTGAAGAGGTTTGGTTGGTACTCAGTAGCTGAATACTTGCTAAAAGGGTCATAGTCTGATCCACAGAAATGAAAACATCAAGCCAAATCAAAACTGTGCAGGTAGGGTGCCACAGAGCCACATGCCTATAATTTTAATGTCTACAAGGCAAAAGCCAAAGGGTGTAGACAAGTTTGAGGCCAGTCTAAGGTAAAGTAAGAACGTGGCTAAAATTAAAATAAGAGTGTTTTCAACAATAGCAACTGATGCAGCTACACAAAGTCACAGCAGCTTATAAATATTGAGAAAAACAACATTGTGGTGATTTTTTTTCTGTCAGCCTTGTTTTCCAGGCAAACCACTCTATTCCAGTCTGTCCCCTGAGGATTGAGTACTATTTCGTTCAATATTTTGTGAATTGATTACTACTTCCTGCAATATTATCCATTAGTTAACCCTCTCATATAATACAGTAGCAAGTGGCTATAAAAGAGCACTTGTAATTACAAATCGATTTAAGAAGGAAAGAGACCGTGGCAATATTGTATATATTAACATTATAGTTATTACTTGTACAAGTGGAAAACCAATGAGAAGCAGAAATAAGCTATATCAATGATATTAATGATTAGTATTTTTTGTTAGATGAGAGAAAGACATCTATAAGAGTGAGAATAGAGAGGAAAAATGGGGAGATATGTCAAAGTTTTGGTTAATGGTAGATTATAAAGGGTGAATGAATAAATTTACTCAGATATTGCAATAAGGTCAGCCTCTGAGCTTTGGCTACATAACAGTACAAGGAATACTTATGGAAGAAAAAGGGGAAAAAAGACAGAGGAAGAGTTTGGGCCAAACCTTCACAGAAATGAACAATAGGGTATAATATCAGTCCATTACATTGATCTGATTTACTAAATATATGAGAAATGACTGATGGGGGAACGGAGGTGAGTGGAGATAAGGAATAGCTATCAAGTAGAAAAAAGGGGATCGGGGTGGAAAGAAACATAAGAATAAAATCACTGACCTGAATATTGTTTTCACCTCTTTG
Organism: Rattus rattus; assembly: GCF_011064425.1. NCBI lineage: Eukaryota > Metazoa > Chordata > Mammalia > Rodentia > Muridae > Rattus > Rattus rattus. Next base: position 79,391,491 of record NC_046154.1, read on the forward strand.
GTAGATCTAGTGTGTTGTCTCCTTGGTCCTAGCCCAGGCCATATTCTGGATTTATTTATTTATTTTTTTACCTATCCCATTCTTCATTCATGGCCTATACTTTTCTCCTGTGCAGTTTTCCTGACTCTGTTCTCAGAACTGTGTTTAGGGCATCTGTGTTTAGAATTGCAATCTTGAATGCAGATTGGCCTCTTCATCCATACAAAGTCACCAAGAGATGTTCTTTATCTCTTCTGACTAACTTTAATTTAAAAAAATATTTTTTTCAGGTATGGAACAGCAACTTATTTTTTCATTTTAGTTCTAATTCCCCAGTACACATTTTCCAGTGATATATCTGAAATTTAGGATTAGTTTTGGTACTGATATACATTTATTGGAAAAAGTAGATTAACCCTGTTTTTTAAATTAAAATATAATTAGATCACTTTGTATATTCCATTAACTTTCTCTAGCCCTTCCCATATTTCCTGTCAATCTCTCTCAAACTGACACACACCATTCTACCCACACTCTAATCAATGCCTTCTGATGTTATTTGTCATCCATAACTATGTACCAAGGTTGTCAAGCTTCCTTTTTGAGCAATGCTGTTTGGTATGAAGGGAAGTGCTTTGTGGTTTCTAGTGACTCCCATAAACTCATGAATTGCTGATAGGAAACATCCAGACTTCTCTTGTTTGCTTCCAAATAGAGATCCACCATCTTCCCAAAAGTCTCTTCCAAATAATGTGAAATGACCATTTTGAAATGTACATTTCAGTAGCATTGACTGTCAAATAAGCCTCTCCTATGTCAGACTCCAATCATCTTCATCACTCCATAAGGAAACCTCTACCAAGTCCATCCCCTACCTCTGCGAGTAGGTTTTTCTGATAGTGATGGTGTTTCTTTATAATTGGATTTTATGCAGTTATTCTGAGGTTTACAAAGTCTAAATTCAAATATCATGAGACGATCCCCACCTTTCCTCATGTGAGCCCAGCTTTCTGAAGACTTTTTTATTTTGTATTCCATCCAGTCACATAGTCACTAGCTGTTTTACTTCTCGGGCTAGTAATTCATTAGAATAAAAGTACCATAAGATTTCTGGAAATGATCCCACAGTGCCCAACATTCTGGGCCTTCCCTTATCCTCATAGGTCAAGATTGACTCTTACCCTTTGCTTCTCTGGGTCCACATAGCGAATTCCAAAGTAGTCCTTCTCCAACAAACTATAGTAGTTGCAGATGTATTCAATGAGAAACTGCCCTTTGGTTTCCCTCTGTAAAGGAAGCACATTTAAGTTACAGTTAGATCTCGCATGCACATTTCCAATCCATTACCAGTCAGCCTTACTTACCCAGCTGGGTCTGTGTTTAGAACAATGGGCTTGGTCACTTGAAACATTGGCATAAATGTTTCCAATAATTATAACCTCAGCAAGCAACAATTTTTACAAAATGAGCAGCTTAGTAACTGTTAAGTTATTGTGACCACTGAAGTGGCAAGAAGTCACTTAAAGTAGGAAAGACTTATTTTTATCCTTGTTGTATGGGATATAGTGTGATCTCCCAAGGAAGGTGTGACAATGGAAATGTGAGACTGCTTGTACACAAGCAAGCAGATGAGGAAATGGAAGGGTGAAGTAAAACAACACCAGGAAAAAACCACCACCACCACCACCACCACCACCACCACCACCACAACCACCACCACCAAAATCAAAAACAGCCACAGAAAAGAAAGACATACTAAAACCATCTCAAATTTTAAACACAGATGCCCACTTCTGCCAGTGAAGTCCCAAATCCTAAAAGTTTCACAGACTCTCCAAATAGCACTACAATCTGGAAAGCAAATGTTCAAACACATTAGCCTACAGGGAACTTTGATGTGCAGACCAGAAGAGTGAGCCAACAAAAGAATTCATGCGTGTGTTTGCACATATGCACACATACACACATATTTGAAATCACAAGAATACCCAAAAGTGGAATAAATAGGCTAAACGGAAATGTTCTGCATTGGTACAATGCTCTTGTGTGTTATCATTCTATCATAGGTCCCTTAATTTCCTTTATGATATTTACAACTGAGAAAACGTTTCACGCTTCAATACCACATGGGAACCCACATTTGTATATTTACGGTGCCTTTGACTCTTTGCTCTAAGTGATCTCAGTTATTTACTCATTCAGGTTTTTGAGACAACTGAGTGACAAAGGAAGTCATTGACTTGTTTAAGATCACTCAACTTGCATGGATCGAGGTAGAATCTCAGTCACAGTACTTGGATTTGGAATATGGCTTTCTGCCCAACCACGTTGTCTTTCTGGAATATTTTGAGACTTCTCATGGTTTAAATGGGATAGGTGCACAGTGAAAGGCATTGGAATATCCTGGCTCCCACTAGTGATGTTGGAAAAAAACAAATGTATTTGGTTTGAAAAGAATGATGAATCAAGAGAGAAGGGTATGCTTCATCGATGTGACTGACAAGGGACTGGAGGGATGGCTCAGAAATAAAGATTGTTGCTCATGTAAAGGACCCAGAGTTGGCTCCCAGCACCGACATGTTAGCTCATTTGTATCTGTAACTTCACTTCAAAGCAGCCCGCTGTCCTCTTCAGTCTCATTGGTCTCTTTTGGCAGTGGGACACATGTGATGTCAAGACTTCATAGAAAGAAACACAACAAAAAACTCCCGATGGTATTCTAGCAGCTTCTTCCCACTTCTGCAGATGTGGGCCGATTGGCAAAGTGAAATGGAAGTTTCTGGATATGTCAGCTGACACGACTCCGATGGAGTTTTGCTAAGACAGACTCACATGGAATTTTGCTAACACAGACATGGTGTTTTGCTGAGGTAAAGCATGTGATGTTGGATAGATTATAAATAGGACTAAATGATGGGGCGAGGGGGCTTGCATAGCTCGTTTTACAATGTTTTGTTGGTCTCTTGTCTTTGTTGATCTTCAATTCCTTGAGAGAGGCACAGCAGAGACTCTCTCATGGGGATCTTGCTAGTCCTGGTTGCTCCTGCTGATTTGGCTGAAATTGGCTGTTGCTGCTGGGTCATGCCACCGGGTCATGCCACCACTGCTGAGTCGTATTTGCTATCTTGACACTACTGAACTGGACTGCTGATACCCTGATGGTGTTTGCGAGTGGATCAAGCTGCTGCTGCTGATTCCTGTGAACTCAACTGCTGATATCCCGACAATGCAGATTAGATTTGTTCTAACGAACTGCTTCTAAATAGAAACTTTCTCCTTGACCTGGTACCTTTTGTTTCCCACTACCTTTGGTGGGTGGTGGGCTAGAAGGGAGGTTAAAGCATTTAAGAACCCCTTTTAAAAGTAGATTTTGAAAAATTTAAGCCTATATAATATATGTGAAACCAACAGCTAACACCAACCTAAATGGAGGAAAAAACAATCTTACTGAAATCAAGAAATTGTTGAGTGATATATTGAACAATAAAAAACAGACCTGGAAGTACAAGTATTTCATGTTCTTTTCACCTGAGGTTTAGAGCTCAAAAATCTTCACATGTGAATACATATCTATTCTGGAGTAATCACAAAAGCCAGGAAAATAAAAATGAACCATTGCTAGGAGGGAAGATATATGACTAAATTAAAAGGGAGACTAGTAGGGTACAAGTGGTCTGATGTGGGAAGGGGAGATAGATAAATACAGAAAAACGTGAGGTGAGGGTAAAAACAGTAAAAAATGTCTGAAAACTTTCACAATTACCTATACTGTTATTTACTGCCTAATACACATATAATATACATATGTATTATATCATATAATACCAGCTCATAAATATACATACACAGTTTAAATGAAGTAATTTCTTTAAAAGCAGATCAGGCCAATAGGAATGAACCTTAAGAGGTTTATATTTTACCAAAATAATACAAATACACATAAAATATTGTTTAAAAAAATCTTTAAACAATGATATTGTGTGGGTTTCATGGTCTATATTGTAATACAAATTGCTTTTTGTAATCCTCAGTAAGATTAAATATTTATTTTTAGTGTGTTTTCTATTGTGATTGCTTCACAACAGATGGGGAAAATCATTATAGAACCGATTCCAGAAAATGTTTACTCTGATCCAAAGTGGCACCTTATTTGGTTTCATGTGGGGACTTTTTTTATTCAGAAGCCTCAAAATGTGAATCAACTAAGTGCTTACTACACATTCTCTTTCTGATTGGTGTGACAGTTGTCTGTGATATATGCAGATCTGTAATTTGCAAAGACAACACTGTGGTCCATTGAGTATGGGATGGTATTTGGCATAATTTGGGACATGTTTTTTAACATAATATTTTTATTGATTCTTTCAGAATTTCACATTGCACACCCTTTTCATACTTATTTTCTAGTCCTTCCATGTCCATATCCTGACTTCCTTGTGACCTTTGTTATTAAATATAATGTGGGCCCTAGTGGACCTATGCCAAAATATACCATTGAGTAATTATGCCATATAACAGATCTGATATAAAGGGGGTTTATTGGGGGAATAGGAGTGAGTATCTGGGAAAGGGTAGAGGAAGACCAGTGGACATGTAGACAGGCAGTCAGAGTCGGGGAGAGGCATGAGAGCAGAGAAGGATGTGGGTGTTGAGGAGGACAGAAATGGGGAAAGAACATTAGGAGCAGGGAGAACTGGGGTATGGGGCAGCTCTTTTACCTGCAAACCCCTAGGGAACCTGGTGGTTGTGGCAGATCATGATGTAAGCAGTTGCTATGTCCTTGAGAGCAGTCAAGTACAATTGCCTAAATGCTAATAACCTCCCCCCACTAAAACAAATTTAAAAATTAAGTTTAAATTCAAGAAAAGGAAAAAAAGTTCAATTTGTGTTATCTGTATACTCACAGGAACATAGTCAAACTCTCAGTGGCTTGCCCCTTAAGTAGAACTGAGTCCTTCCCTTCCTGCACCCCTGCCAGAAATCATCAATTTTGGAGAGCTAACTCAAGCATCTTTATTACATTTTTTTTTAAAAAGAGTTCTCTTTGACAGCTTCCTGTTTAGGCAGCTATTTTTTCAGGGGAGTAGGTAGATGTCACCGAAGCTTTCCGTGTTCCTTTTTCTCAACTATATGTCTGCAATCATCACTGCAAAAGTAACTTCCTTGTTTTTTACAGTTAGTGGGAGCATGGATCATAGGCTTCTACATGGTTTTTGGTGACAGCTCAGCTTGTGAACATGGTCCCTGGTTTCAGTAGGACCTTGAAGACAGATGTGGCCCTCTGTGGCAGCATGGACACAGATATCACCATGGCCTCCAGTAGCAGTGCAAGTCATTCACATCAGCCTGATCCTCAGTTTCCAGTTCTGCTTCTCTCCACTATGCCTGATCCACTCTGTTTTTCTATTACTTCTGTACGTTGATTTCTATGTGCAGGTGAGGGCTGGCACAAATTAGGTTAAGGCCATGATTGGACAGTAAAAAATAAGGTAAGGACAAAGCTTTTGAAGGCAGGAGAGAAGGGGAAGGAAAAGGAGAGAATCAAGATGGAGATGGAGAAGGACAACCCAGATTCAGTTGGTCTAGAATGGCCCTTAGTATATATGTGTGTGTATATATATTTGAGGGATGAATTTCTATAGGTAAATTATCTTATCTAGATGGACTATTTATATGCTTATCAATTGGTTGTGAATTTATTGTATGGATGTGTTGTCGATTGAGAATTTAACATATATATCTGATTGTTGGGTTGCAATTTGTTGAGTCTTGATTTTACTGGGTAGCTGGAACCAGAAGGTTTGTGACTAGTAGAGGGCCAATGGGAGGGGAGAGTTACTAATCAGAGATAATTATGGTTAGTTCCATATGGCCCCACGGGTGCCAGAACTAACTCTAGGGACCAGTGTGGCATGCTGGAATGGTTTGTAGATCACCTGGCTCTGAGTGTACTTGGGGGTAGCATGGAGACACTGAGATAAAGATACTCCTGTGTGCCATGTGGCCCTATGGATGCTGGCATTAAACTGGGCTAAAAGGTTCTGCATTTTTTAATATTTACCGCAACACACATCTTTACATCACATATTTTTTCATCTTAGTGGTACTTGCCACACATACCAGGAGGTAGGGAGGCCTCACTGGTTTCAACGACCAGTGCCACCAATTTGGGGTATCTTAAAAGACAAATTTAAGTGGGGTGATGTTTACCTGTGTGGTGGTGAAATTCCATTTCATTAGTCTTTGTATAAAATGACTACGTGTTTGAGAAGAGAAACAGGAAGCTTTTGTTAATGAAAGGTCTAATTCTGCTGCACCAGAGTGCTAAACAGAATCCCTTTCTGCAGTCCAAGAGTAGTAAATAACAGCTCAGTGGCCAATGATATATAATTGGGCATCTTGCTTATCTTAGAAATGCTGCCCATGAATTAGCTCCCCTTTGTAGTCCATTCTAACATGGCAAGAATAATCCAGTTGGATTTTGTTTTTGATAATCATTTTGGGAAAAGGAAAACGTCATTTAGTTTCTCTGAATTTCTATTACCTAGTCTGTTTGGTAAGTGATTCTGTATTTTTTGGCAATTTTAAAGATTTTGTTAGCCATGGTGGGTTTACCTGTGGTTAAAGAGGCAGATGCATAGATAGCAGTGTAAATGTAAATGTTGCTTTTATTTTCTCATGATGTGATGATGATGATGAGAGCTGTGCCCAAGCTGTGAGACTACATGTCTTGGCCTGAGCCCAGAGGATTTCCATCTCACTATTCCTAGGATCTGGGTGTGGAAGCTTCTAGCTTTTGTACCCTCCATCTGCTAATGTAGGTCTAGAATGTTTCAGCCTCTAAGACTTACTGCTGAATAATCTAACTCTTTCTAGCTCTTTGTGAACTTTGGCTGTCTGATTTAAATCAGCTGCTCTGGCACAAGCTCCTTTCTAAGCTGACGATTCAAACTGTCTTCTCTTGACTTCTGATTGAATTGGTCTGCTTGGAAAGACTGCCTCTGAACCCAACTGCTCTGCTCTGAATTGTACTCAACTGCACTGAACTTAATTCTCTGAATTGAACTGGGCAGAACTGAATAGATTTTCTCTCCATCACTGCTCTTTCTGTCTGCACTTGTGAGAATTGTACATATCCGATTTCTGACTCATTCTGTCAAATCTTTCTCTGACTCATTACTTTGTCTACCCCACAATTAGATGTATTGTCTTGGATAAAAGGTATGTGCTTGTGTGCATTCTAGCTTTATTATATCATTGTATGTGATCCCTTGCCAGTGTAGCCATATTGCTGGATTAAAATTCTTCTACAAAAGAGGATTGTAAATTCTAGCTCAGCATGGACTACGTAGTGAAACACCAGAACTATGTAGCTCTAGGCTAGATTGCATTATATATAAAGTCTCTCATTCAGAGATCAAATAATAATTATAATAATAAAATTTAAAGATGGGTAACAAGTAGATGTTCAGTAAATAAAAACTATACTCAAGAGTGGTGGTAAATGCATGTAATCTTAGGACTAAGGAGGCAGAAGCATATGAATAATTACAAAACAACTACAGTATAATGTAGTAGGAAGATATTTACTTATGATGCCATGATCCCTGTTTGAAGGGTGTGATATGAAATAAAGTAAGCAGGAACTTCTATAAAATACAGACTGACTACAGAACTTGTTATTCTCTCATGGGATAAGTTTTATTTCCTCAAAGAAGTTGATTTTTATGAACACAAACTGGTTTATTTCTCAAAAAATTACGTATCACCTAACCATTCCAAACAAGGTATCAAAAACAAACAAAACAAGCTATTTCAGTCAAGTCTTGTTTCTGCTACTTATCAGCTGAGAGGCCTACAGCAAGTCATGAAATCTTGAAGCTGAGTTTTTCCTCAGTTAATTGGTAGCAATTATAATAATTTCCAGATCAACACCCAACAGGTTATTTTAAGGCTCATTTAAATATTTGGTAAACACCAATCATACACTTGGATAGCAATTGGTTAGAAACAATGAAGGAAATATAGTAAGCAATTATTTGTAAAACCCATGGGCCTTAAATCCCTGTGGTTTGAAATTGTGAAACATCTTAGAAATGGCAGAGCATAAGTGATATGCCATTGCTACTAAAATTAAGAATAAAGATAGTTTGCGGTTTCCAGTGTCATGGGTCATTTTGTACTCAAAGAGGCTGCTTAGAGTAGTATTTCCATCCTAGAATTGTTCCTTATGAAGGAGGGAGGAGTGAACAGAAAAAGGATTTAAGTCTTTTGATAACAGCCAGTTGCTGATAATGTATTTACCTTAATTCCTTTGATCAGTGGCAAAGTCAAAACAATAATACCTTGTGATATACAAAAATGGAAAAAAATGGCTTATATCATCAATGTTTTTTTCATAAAAAAAGTCATAAAAACCTTCATTTTCAATTCCTAAAGCTCTAATCTAAGGCATTTTGATACTTTTCAAATATTGGTTAAGTCTAAATAGGGACACTACTCAAAAGGATGATTCTAAGTCAAAGCTAAGAGTTTGAAATAGTTACCATCAAGAATGAAGATTAAAAACGTAGTAATAGAAAACTGCACTTAGTTAATTAAATACTTAGTGTACTATGAGCTATGAACTGCTTTTACAGACTACACCTTTAATGTACTAATGATCTACCAATTGAGGTAATATTCATCTCATAGTAGCTATCAGAATTTGTACATAGTTAGGAATGAACAAAACAGAATATAATATCTAGTAAAGGTGAGCTTTGTGTTTTCAAAAATGTGTAAGTACAGTATAAGGAAGTCTTTGGATGACTGACCAGGATCCCAATACTCCTATATCTTTGCTAATGGCATCCCAATATTGTGCAATTATGTGTATGATTATTCATACACAACCCACATTATAATCTAAAAGAACTAGAGCCCACCCCTATCTCCAAAGGCACAGCATAGAGCTAAAGATAACTACTCTTCTCTTGTCTGATTTGTTCAAGAAAACACATACAACATGCATTCGAAAGCCATTTATTAGGGATTTTAGTATAGTTTCTGTTTACTTTTCTGAGTTTCAAGAAAAGACTTTCTCTTGCCTCTAGGAAATAGATAAGGACATACAGCCTATAACTATTGCCACAATGTGAAACACATTGGTTAGAACCTAATGTCCAGAGAAATGAAGACTTTGTATTCACATTGTTAAACTATTAACATTAATGTAAACAGATGTCATGATGCCTATCTATTATTGAAGCTACTGCAAATTTGCTTTTCTGTTTATTGTTCTCAAACTTCTCACTCAATGCAAACAATGAAATAAAGCCTGAAGCCAAATACAGTTGATTAGTAACCAATCATTCTGGAATAACACACAGGTATAGGTGACCAGTGGACCAGCCAAACAGCTGGTAAATTTGTTAAAACAAATTTACTAGCGTGTTCTGTTTTGTCAAGAAAACATCATGATACTTTGGGATTAGGAAACTGTTCTAATTACCTGGCTGCTGGCTGTTGGCTACTGGTTGCTGTTGGAAAGACTAACTGTAAGAATTAGCTGAAATTTTGTGTCATTCTGTATGTTCAGAATTTGTTAATCTTTAAACATAAAAATGTAATCAGTCTTACTTAAATTTGGATTTCTTATATAATTAACTTAGAAATTAAGCTGGCTGCTTGATCAGAAAATCTATTTCTTCCCTTGTGAGACTCTTAGAAAAATATTAAGTAAAAAGTTTCTCATTGCTTTTCCATATTACACTTGCTCTGTTATGTTTAATAAACAGAGAGGTGAATCTCTGTTCAAGAGATCAGAACATTTCAGAACAACATGAAAGCTGGCCATCATGGCTCATCAACTATGAGTGAAGTCAGGGGATGAGGTCCATGTCCTCTGGACATGGGCACTCTGCTATGTGAGCAGGTCCTGTAGAAGTTGTACATTTTTGTTGTTGTTGTTGTTATTGTTAGTGTTTTTTGTTTTTTTAGTAAAGGATTTCTTGTGTAGCACCAGCCATCCTGGAATACTCTTTGTAGATTAAGTTTGCCTTCAGCTCATAGAGATCCCTGCCTCAGTAGTGCTAGAATTAAAGGCCTGAGCCACCATGCCAGGCCTGAAGTTGTATATTAACATACCAATTGCAGAACTGTGGCAGGAAGAAAAAGACTTTGTCCCCCAAAGGCCATGTATAAATAAAGAGTGTGGTGAGAAATTCTGTGGAGTAGTTTGAGTGACTACAAGTATAAAGAATAAAAAAAAAAACCCAAAAAACTAACAATAAACTCACAACAAAATTAAACAAAATAATTAAACAAAAAAGCTACAATAGCAAAGAATGAAACTCAGAAAGTTAGGCAGTAGATTTAGTCACATTCAGAATATTCCTACTTTCTTCATTGGCCTGTGTTCTCACAGATATTAGGTAAAATTAACTGACCTCCATATGAAGGTCCAAACTGCCCACCACCCTTGGGCAGTGTCTTAAAGTCCAAACAACCAACTTTCAGAAGAATAACATTTAATTTGAGGGAGCTGTATTGAAGTTCTGAGGGAGGGTTACCACCAGGCCTGTTTCTTAGTTTGCAAGAGATGATTGGTACCTTCTCTCTTTTTTTCTGAGCCCTGGAAAACCCATCAGTACCTGTAGCCTTTTCAGAGTTTCCACCCATCTAAAAGACCAGGGAGAATCTAGTGCTTCCCTTCTTGTTTGCATAAAGCATATATACATAAACTGCATTGGAATAATTCATACATAGGTGTCCTTCAAAATGTGGACAGAGTTTTGGTTTGGGTGATCTTTGACTTGTCTCCTTCTCATATTCCAATTTTGGATGGAGAACAAAGATTGGGAAGTCTTTTATGAGAAGTGGGGAGGAAAGGTGTGAACTGCAGGCAGAGGAGACAGGGGTGTGTGTGTGTGTGTGTGTGTGTGTGTGTGTGTGTGTGTGTACACACGCGCGCTTTTTAGAAAGCGTAAAGAGCCAACTAGTTAACAATACATGCATTTGCTTTCTTATGCTTAGTCCAATCATTAGTCTTAAAATTCTCAGAATTTTTACATAGTATAGTATTTATAGGGAAAATGTGATACAATTGCTGGAAAAGAAAATAACTTGGGTGTACAGTGAAACATAATTTGGTGTTTCATTTCTTATCTATCAAGTAACATTTTCATTTGAACCAAAAATATAAACCAAAAAACAGATGTGCCCATTCTAATAAGCATGCCAAACTAAAATCTCTGCTGGCTCTGGTCTACTTTATACAAGGACCGTAGGTGCAGGAAGGATATACATTTCAGAACCATTTTTATTCATCCTCAAGCCCAACTCTCCAAATTTTCTTTTAAATTTGCAAGGAACCCAGTTAACTGCATTCAGAAGTAAATGAATAACACCAAGGCTAATGAAATAGTGAGAAAACATAGAGATTCCCAAAGATTTGGTCAGGGATGACCCTTCACCAGCACTGACCTAAGCCTATTGGTATAGATGTGGGCACTTAGGAGCCCCAAAATGTTGTTAATTTCCCAGGTCAGGGGTGATAGAGAAGGAAATCATGGACATTAGGATCAGAGTTATTCTCATTTGCCTTATTCTCTTGCTTCTATTTGTCCTTGTATGTGAAACTAAATGATGTCTTGTAGCTAATAGGATAACTGGGAGTCTGCTTTTCCAGTTTTAATGACAGTTGACTTTCTTTTTTTCCATAGTGTGTTAAAAGAATATTTTCTACACTTTACCTTCAAACAACAAACTATTGCTCTATATGGTTAAAACGAAATTCATCATATGGATAACCAACTCAGTGATAGTTTCATTATAGAAACACTCAAAAATATGAATGAACATTCAAGAATCTAGGAGTAGCTTGTTATCTTCCAACATTTACCTTTCCTACAAGTCTTTATTTTATATGTCTATATCTCTGTGTGTGATTATAAGATATAAAAAGTATAAAACATGAACTTTAAAAGATGATTCCTTTTTACCTATATTCTGTTCATTTTGAATAGAATATTCAAATCTGTGAATGCCTTCTGAAGATTGAATCCCCAGAGGAAAATCTTCACTTTTCCCTCAGTGAACACCTTCATCAAAGATAATTTTAATTTAAAATCAAAATTTACAATCATATGAACTGGAGATTTAGTAGCTCAGACCTACAGGAACATGGAAATTTCACAGACTCAAAGAAAAGTAAAAAATTAATAATAAATATTACACATACCGCAAACAGCCATCACAAACTTTAAAATAACATAGAAAATAAACATTAAGTTGAGACAACTATAGTTCTAAAACTGAGAAGCTTTGCACATTTACTTTTTTTTTTTCTCTCTCTCTCTTTTTTTTTTTTTTTCCGGGGCTGGGGACCGAACTCAGGACCTTGCGCTTCCTAGGCAAGCGCTCTACCATTGAGCCAAATCCCCAACCCCTGCACATTTACTTTTAAGATACGTGGTCCACAGGAAATTATTTGATTCAAAACAAGGAATACACAAGCTGACCACTGAACTAAGTCCTGCATTTGATACATTGACTATCCTCAGTTATTATCAGGCAAAAGAACCCCCCAAAGTGCTTTTGCTGTTCATGAAGTCTGCTAGGCTTTCCACTGGAGCTTAGCTGAAACATGAACAAGAATGATCTTCAAGAATAAAAAGCTGGCAGAGTGGATATGATATTTTCCTTTTTCCAGGAACCTCCCATCTGCCAGAGTAAAAAAGGCAGAGGAGGCTTAATGAACAAAAAAGGATTCGTAACAGCTGATAGCAGTGACTAAAGTGCTACCAGGCGTTCTGCATATTTTTAGTTTCTGAAAAACAAAACAACCTTGGCTTCCGTTGCTGTGTTGTCAGAACAGATACAAGTATAATCAAGATGTTTTTCTTTGTCCGTGACTAATCTCTTGAAATGAGGAGGAGGTATAATTGGGGAGTCCAGCCTTCTAGTTTTTAAATATATGTAACAAATCATTCTGGTGGCCATGTATATTCCACCTCCTCTGTGTGTGTGTATGTCAGCACATGTGTATGCACATTTGCATGCAGAAGAAACTGTGTTGCTACATGCCTAATAGGGAAGAAAGTTCAGGAGAGACATATGAAAATTTAAAATCAATCCTGTAATGGGAACTTGATGTGAAAGTTAAGTTTACTTTTCAAAAATTTAATTTCAGACTCTTTCAACCTAGGCTTAGGGATCTTAGCATTATGACAGTTGTAATGTTGGTACTAGACTCTAAATTTGTTTGTAGTCTGAAAATCACGATCATGCCTCTCCTCCTAAAACTCATCTTTTTGTTTGTTTGTTTTAGTTGTTTTTGTCTTATTTTGTGTTTTCCACTTCTAATTAGCAGAGAAGAGTTAGGAAAATATTACATGCAATCAGGTGTACAAAAAACAAATGAATGTATGTAGAAACAGCAAGACACGGAAATTCAAAACAGCAATTATGAATATATCGAAGAACCTAAGGAAAAATATGCGTAAATGGCTCAGTGAAGACTGTAAAAAAATAGTCAAATGAAATAATGGAAAATATTCATAACATGAAAGTAGAATTTAACAACAACAACAAAATAGAATCACTAGAGAAAGTGTAAACTGAAACAAAACCCCAAATGAAAAACCCAGAAGGAAGGTAATCCTTAACAGCAGATTAGAAGGCATAAAAATACATTTCTGGTTTTGAGATTAGTTATAAGAAATAAGTAGTTCAGACAAAGAAAATGTGATATCTAAAATATCCACGCACAAAACATCCAGAAAAATTGAAAAACTATGAAAAGACCAAACATAAAAATAGTAGGCCTACAAGAAGGGAGAAAAAAATGTCAAAGGTACAGAAACTACTTTTAACAAAAGTATAGAAGAAAATTTTTAAAATTTAAGGAAAGTAATGCATTTCAAGGTATAAGAGGCATAGGGAATGTTAAATAGACAATATCCAAAAATAGGCTCCTGTGAATAATAGTAATCAAAACATTAAATATACATAACAAAGACAGGATATTAAATGTTGCAAGGAGGAAAGACTAATTCACTTATAAAGGCAGGGCCATTAGAAATAGCATGTAACACTTCAAAGGAGACTCTAAAAATCTGAAGGCAATGGATTCTACAAATCCTGAAAGTCCAAGGATACCAGGTCATGTCCTACACACTCGCCTACAGATAATATGATAGAGGCATTTCGTCAACTGAAGTTATGTTGCGCAAGATGACACCACCTGAATCAAGGTGACATAAAAACTATTCAGCTCACTATCTGTGTGTCCTCAGTCAAATTATTTATTCTGAAACACTAGAATTTGAAAACATCAGCAAGTATTTGCTGGGCTCAGATTTCCTCTTAAAATGGGCAGGAAACATGAAGTGCCTGAAGGACAGAATGGCAGTTAATATCACAATGAACTGATTTTGAACTTTAACATACATAAAATATGTATTCCTGTGTTTATATTAGATCATTTTGTATGTACATGAACACATTATGGTTATAAATGTTGCACTGGAAAGAAAGCACACTAGCCTGGTGACATGGCTCGGCAGGCACAGTAGACGCTGCCAAGTATGAGTACCTCAGTTAAATTCTGGAGACTCACATAGTTGATAGAACTGTCTCTCATCAGTCATCCTCTTACAGCCACATGTAGGAAGTGGTATGTACATATAAATACATAAACAAGCCATGTTTATGTGCCACGATATATATAAATACCATAAACAAGCAAACAAACAAATGAGTGAAATATTTAAAAAATCACATGGGTAATAGTTTTCTGACTCATGTCTAATCCCTTCACTAGAAGATGGTTAACTTCCCTATTGGCTGTGAACAACAAGCTAAATTAGACATTTGGTACCATCTCCTCCCCTACAAGCTACTTTTGCATAATCCCTGACAATGAGTTACTCCAACACTAAAGTATCCATTTTGGGAGAACACCGAAGAGCTGCCACATGGCTAGGACCTACTGGGGCAACCCAGGGATCCAGAAAGAATGTGACTATGTGTCTTTTGTGTCATTCTCTTCCCACAGTCTGTCTGCCTTTATTATCCCAAAGCCCACTCTCATTCCAAGATTGTCTATGTGAACTACAGCAAAACCCACTGCCATACCATGAAAAGTACTGCCCACTACTCCAAGCCCTCTGGAATTTCAGAGTCCAGAAAGAGGAATATTCAAAGCAAAGGTCAGAGAACACCCACCCAATGCCTAATGAAATATTTGTTGGCAAGTACAATATAACAAGAATATAAAGCATAATATGAAATGAATCTTTTTAATAAAATGTTTATTTTTAAAGCACCACAGAAGTCTATCAAATGAAGGGGTCCTACATGAAAGAAGTATATTAATAGAGGACTTGGCAATAGTTACCCTTAGGCGCATTGTCAAAACCTGTGTGCTCAACAATAATGAAGGCTATGAGAGATTGGAAGAGGATGACAGAAATGTCAAAGAAAGCTAATGAACTGTGCTTCTTAGGGCCAAGTATTAATAATCTTGAACATTTCCACCTCTTTCTTAAACCTAAACCTTGTCCATTATAAATCTATTTTATGAACTATGGCTTATGGCCAATGACAGAAAGAAAAGGGGACGTGTTCTTAGCAACTTTGAGGGTCACAAAAGTTATATTGTACTTTACTAATTATAGAGCAATATAACTGTGACTCCCTTGAGAAGTCTATACTTGTGCTTGAATGTTTTATTCTTTCCCATAATATCTTTAGTTAATCTTTACTCTTAACATTGAAGTTAAAAGCATCTCTCAATAAATCTCAAAGTATATTTGATAGAGGTCCACTTCTTTTCTTCCTGGAAGTAAGAAATCCTGATTTTACCTGACAGGGGATTTCTAAGGGAAAAGGAGTCAGCAATATATGGAGTTATTCCTTTGTTCTATCACCAAAACAATATCAAATTAGATAATGATAATGAATTGTTCTCCCCCTATGTCATAGACTTACAATGTAGAGATTTTTATAGTTTACTGTGATGAATAAAGTGTGGGGGAAGATAAGCTATAAAGTATGCACAAAAGTCTACAGCTTCTCCTTAGAACATAATTCAACTAGATACTAACATCTGAATTTCTTAGTTAAGATTGCCTATTCAGAGCTACATAACTCTTTATAACTACATAAAGAGATGTTAGAGAAACAATGATCAATACAGGGACTTATACATTATTTCTTCAGAGTCGTCTAAATGAAAAATCCACCCTGAAAAGTTTCTGGTCTAATCTATTTGGAAATATCAGATTCTGAGGAATTCAAGTAGTTTTTGTTTAAAACAAGTTTATACCTCTTTAAAGTTAGGTGTAAATCCACTACGAACCAAAAAGTCAATGAGAAGGCCCAGGGGTCTCGGACAAAACTATTCTACTGACAATAGTCTTACTGTAGAGTCATGGAGGAAATAAGAGTCCATCCCGAAACCATGAAATGATGATCATCATTGTTAGCAAGGTTCTCTTTTAAACATCTATGCTTTAGGTGGATTTTGCATGTGAATGTCTAGATAGCTCAAAAAGAAGTCAAAATGACTACACTGAAAGAATCTGTTCTGACATATATTACTGTGTTTTTGTGCAGGATATAGGGTAGGAGAAATGTACAAATAATATAACATCTATTTGAGTGATTCTCAATTTTTTAAAAAGATTTACCTCATTTACATAAATGCACTGTAATTATATTCAGACACACCAGAAGAGGGTATCAGATGGTTGTGAACCACCATGGTTGCTGGGAATTGAACTCAGGACCTCTGGAAAAACAGTTAGTGCTCTTAAGTGCTGAGCCATTTCTCTAGCCCGATTCTCAATTTTTAAAAAATGTCATGGAAGGCTTCCAAAGGGAGCTTCCTTACTTCATCCTTAGACCTGAATCAGTCAACCTTAAGTATAAATTCGTCAATCTACTTTTGAATATTCATTTGCCCCATTTATTTTAATGAGAGTTTTTAGACTATAATACACAGGACATGAATGGATTGTCTGCTCAGAAATCTCTAGAACCTGGCTTGAAACTAAACTTATGTTTTTTTTCCCAGAATGTAATTCCATGGAAAGAAAGTAACAGACATTCTCAAGAAAAATGTATAAGGAATTCACAAATGCCTTCCTGGAAGCTCTGTACACATAAATTCCTTTCTCACTGTCCCATCCTTACTTGTCGAGCTTACTTGGTCCTCAACATTACTGTTCATCCCCTTAAAAATCTTGTTTTGGGCTTTGACTTTATATACTCCCCCTTGAGACTAAACAATCCATTCACTATTTTCAAACTATGGCTGTGGGATTGGGGATTGATCCATAGTTAAATGAAGTAATTGACAGAACTATCTTCATAACAGGGATGACAAGAGATTCAAAGGGCTTCACTATATTTAGATTTTTAGTAAATAAGAACAGGTACAGGCTAATCAGAGTTTCCTCTAGTGTAATATAAAGTAACAAGATTTGTTGGATGGAAGAGGAATATAGAAGACTAGATTAATTCATTCAGAAAGAAAACCTTTGTTTCAAATGGCAATGAAAAGATGTGAATTTCTTAATTAAAAATACTGTTTATAACACAGTCATTTTTAATAGTCATATGATCCATTCAAATTGCCCTGGTTCTAGACAAAACAAAACAAAACAAAACAGAAAGGAAAAAAGAAAGAAAAAAACAATTTTTCCTTCTCTAAAATAGCCATGCCATTTCCAGGTAGGTATGCAGTGTTTATTGTGTCTGAAAAATTTCAATCTGAACTAAATGCAGTAGTATTGTGGGTAGATTCAAGTTTCACAGCTTGATCTGATGGGTTTACCTAGGAGCCAACAACTCTTAAAATAGAATACACTATACTGGAAGCAATTGTGAAGCGAGGGAGGGATGTTTCAGGCTACAGGTATTCAAATAGCTTACCTTTAAAGGCCAGTAAGACAAAAAGATATAATAATAAACAAAACAAAATTAAAAAGGCTCAGACAAAGCAATAGGAAACAAAATGTATAGTTCAATTCATTTTATGTTGAGTATCTGTTATGGAACATGAGGCCTACCCTTAAATGTGGTTCCTATGCCCAGTGAGAAAATGAACATCTTCTTTGCAAACAGATATCAAAGGGAGATAGTGATGGGAAGGAGCTTTGGTCCTCTTTCTTGTCTCAGTTCCCCATTTGGTTTGAACTTAGATACTTTCCAATTTTGTGTTTTCATGAATTTGAGTTTTTGTGTGTATGTGTTTCTTTTTGTTGTTTTTTTTTTATTATGGTTTGTTTGATTATTTGTTCATTGTTTTTTAAAGAGGGGGAAAAGATCATAGAGATGGATAGGTGGGGATCTTCTGGGAGCAGCTGGGGGAGGAAAAGAGTATATGAAAATTTTTCATAAAAAATATCAAACAAGTAATCAGAAGGCTGTTTTAATGTTGCATAGAAGGACAGTTTCTTGACATCATGTTGTCAAGAAAAATATCCAAACCTTGAAAATCAAGTATTAGATGTTTAGGCATCATCCAAATGACACATAAATCTTCCAACATAACCACAAAAGGGCCATCTCATTCTTTAGAAATATACACTTGGCTAAATTTCATGTTAACTATTCCTTAAGATAAGTACTATGAAATTTGATGGTTACTTATAGAAGACTTATAAGCCATGAATAATTTCTGTTTCTAAGAAGAAGCAACTCAACGTTTATCATTTTATCACTTTCTTGCTGAACTCTATCACAGCTATTCCGTGGTACATCTTGTATTCATCTTTCAGACAATACGGATGCTTACTATGTTTCTTTGAACCGGTTTGGCCACCCTTCATGTTTCTTTATTAATGGACTAAACAAGCCCTTGGTGCATTCAAATTGATTCTGTATTGAAGAGGATGTTTTGTACTGGCTAGATGAAGAGCTCCTGTGGTCATAGTCAGTGGTAATGAACGTACAAGAACTATATAAACTTATGAATCTTAACACAGTATTTTCATTTACTGGAAGTTTTTCATTGAGTTTTTTATTGCCATTTGACCAATTAATCTCTGTGTCCTGTGATGAATGCCAATTCTGGGGTATCCAGGATGTCTGAGCTCAAAATTTATTTCCAAAATTCTTGAACTGAGGTTCCATTTAACCCATATAATTTTCCTAAGACCCTCATCACACCACTGACAACAACCACTGGGATCTTCCTGGGTACCAATTTCTCTTTTGGAGTCTACCTCACCCTGACCTGGCTGAAACCCAAGCATGTAACCCAGATACATAGAACAGGTCTTGATATAAGTAAAATCACCAAAAGAAGGAAGAATCAGAGAAAGAACTGGAAGAGCTTGAAGGGGCTCAGACCCCATATGTACAACAATGCCATGCAACCAGAGCTTCCAGGGACTAAGCCACTACCTAAAGACTATACATGGACTGACCCTGGACTCTGACCTCATAGGTAGCAATGAATATCCTAGTAAGAGCACCAGTGGAAGGGGAAGCCCTGGGTCCTGCTAAGACTGAACCCCCAGTGGACTAGATTGTTGGGGGGAGGGCGGCAAAGGGGGGGAGGATGGGGAGGAACACCCATAAAGAAGGGAGGGAGGGAATGTTTGCCGGAAACCGGGAAAGGGGAATAAAAACTCAGAGAAATGTAGAGAGAGAAATATTCAAGTTAATAAAGAGAGAGAGAGAGAGAGAGAAGAGACAGGTCGATTTGCATCTTTTTCAGCCCAGTGTCCTACTCCTATTGATGAATTGCTACAAACAATTAAGTTTGCATTGTATTTTTACATTTAAAGAAGTGTTTATGTCACTGAACAAAGCTAAATAAGTGAAGCCAAGGGTATCCTTGAGAACACAAAAAGACATTGTGGGAGGAAGACAGATAAGGAGGCACGTGAGGGGCGCATGGCGAAAGGGTGCTTTAGTTTTTCAGCGTCGGTCTCCTTTCCAGCCTCCTCCCACACGCTGCCTGCTTTGATACTATAAGCAAACTCACAGAGAGGCTGGCAGTGCCAGGAAAAGTCTAAAAATTCTTTCTAAATTACTAGTAACCATACTAAGAAAAGGCCCAAATCAGGAAAACAACCTGACAGAATTTTCCAATAAAAGAAAAACAAATGTATTTTCTAAATCAAGCTACAGCCGATGAGATAGATAAGTATACATAATATTACTCTGAATAGATAAAACCTGAAAGTTCTGTTTTTAAATTGATAAAATAAGTTCTATCTGTAGATAGCTATGCTTGTGGCTGGCAGATGACATCCTAGAAGGACCGTACAAGGGAGTGTTTAGTAAGGAACATAAGTAATCTTTCTCTGCTCGTTCTGTGATTTTCAGAAAGGGCTGTTTTCTGCACAAATGTGAGCATCCATTATCATGTACAACTACAGCACAGCCTCTAAGTAGGTCAAACAACCTGACTGGGAATAAAAGAAAGAAACAGTCTTCTTGTTCTGTATGTTCTCTGTGTTCCACAGCTGGGAGAGCCATAGAATGTTCAAAGATTCAGCTCGGTTTTCCTCTTATACTATATGACTCCACAGATACCTCCCCAGAAAAGAAATATTTGAAAGGAAGCTGGGAGATAACTGCAAGCCTGAGACGCAACATGCACATAGACTTCCTTAATGAAAGTATTTGTAAGACAGTGTTACTGACCCAGATATTTAAGGAACAAAACATATATACAGTATGGCAGCCTATTACTGTGTTCCCAGTGCTCAGAATGTAGAGGCAGAGAGATTTCTGCAAATTCTATGGCACCCTGGTCTACATAATGAGTTTCAGTAAAGTCAAGACAACATAATAAGACCTCTCTCTCTCTCTCTCTCTCTCTCTCTCTCTCTCTCTCTCTCTCTCTGATGTTTAATGATGTTTATAATGCACAGACTCCCCCCCCCCGTGTGTGTGTAATGTTTAATGATGTTTATAGTGCACAGAACTTGAATGTTGGTTTGGGGAGAAGATAAAAATCTAAACTGTTTCAGGAAGCATAATAGAGAAAAATGAACTCGTTTAGAGTATGAGAGAACAGTTTTAAGCCTGCTAGTTCTTGAGTAGTTAACTTACTTCTCTAAGTCTCTATTGAATGTAGAATTGGAACTTGTGTCTTGGGTAGAGTTTATAAATGATGTATCAAGGCAGTGAATACTGAGTCTGGTCCTAGGGTGTATGGTGATCATTAGGGATAGACTTATATATTCTAGTTTTTCCTTCCTTCTAAGCATATGACCAAACCGTATGTCTTTTTTTTTTTTTTTAAATTAGCTTGAGTATTTCTTATTTACATTTCAAATGTTATTCCCTTTCCCAGTTTCGGGCCAACATCCCCCTAACCCCTCCCCTCCCTTCTATATCGGTGTTCCCTCCCCATCCTTCCCCCATTACCGCCCTCCCCCCGACAATCACGTTCACTGGGGGTTCAGTCTTAGCAGGACCAAGGGCTTCCCCTTCCACTGGTGCTCTTACTAGGATATTCATTGCTACCTATGAGGTCAGAGTCCAGGGTCAGTCCATGTATAGTGTTTGGGTAGTGGCTTAGTCCCTGGAAGCTCTGGTTGGTTGCCATTGTTGTTCAAAAGGGGTCTCGAGCCCCTTCAAGCTCTTCCAGTCCTTTCTCTGATCCCTTCAACGGGGGTCCTATTCTCAGTTCAGTGGTTTGCTGCTGGCATTCGCCTATGTATTTGCTGTATTCTGGGTGTGTCTCTCAGGAGAGATCTACATCTGGTTCCTGTCGGCCTGTACGTCTTTGCTTCATCCATCTTATCTAGTTTGGTGGCTGTATATGTATGGGCCACATGTGAGGCAGGTTCTGAATGGGTGTTCCTTCTGCCTCTGTCCTAAACTTTGCCTCCCTATTCCCTGCCAAGGGTATTCTTGTTCCCCTTTTAAAGAAGGAGTGAAGCATTCGCATTTTGATCATCAGTCTTGAGTTTCATGTGTTCTGTGCATCTAGGCAAACCGTATGTCTTAAAGTATGATTTGTTTGAGCCAATGAGCCACTGAGTGATTCATAACAATATCGTTCAATTACTGTGACACTATTTGAAATGCAGCCTCCAACCATACTTGGTCACTGTGTGATATGACAACCAAAATATGCTTTCAACTGTTGTTGTAAAATTATAAAAAAATAAAAAGCTGTCTTTTATCCCCTGACTAGGTCCAGCACCGCAGTGCCCCAAGATATTTGCTAGATATCTCAAGTCTCAGTCAGCAAAGCATCTCACCCACTCTGCTCCTTCCCATATTGCACTGCTAAAGGCCTCTCCCTGAGCCTGGCAACAATCTCTCTACCTATCTAGTTCCCAAGGCAGGTTTCTATGCCAGAAACACACATCCCAATTCTGCAGCAGTCCAGTGTTTCTAACCACTGCACTTTCTAACACTTAAATCGCTACATGAAAGAACACACAACACAATAACCTTTGATCCAATTAATAAGATGTAATTGCCCACCTAAACATACAAAGCCCTGTACACATCCATCCCTTAAGAACATTCATAACAACCTGTAAAGTTAGAGCATGGAATCTTAACGTCAGCTTCCATATTGTCCCACCACGGCTTCTCTCTCTCCTCTCCTCTTCCATTCCCGTTTCTTCCTCTTCCTTCAAACTTTTCTCCCACCCATCCTTCCTTCTCGTCCAATGACACGCCTCATTCTATCTTGTACCTGCCTCACCTGTGACATCATCCCACATCCAACTGCCAAGGGATACAAGGTATTAGCAGAAGGTGAAATGTATAGAGCTGTTGATATTTAGAGGAAAGGATATTATAACGGTATGGTGTAGACCACTATTGCTGAAAGAATGATCTAATAAATTTTGGACAATGTTGACTCTGGGTTTTTGTGACTATGGTACCCAAGACCAAGGTATTTCATAAAGGAAGGACCTTGGTATGTTAGTTATATGGTAAGTCCAGGCAAAAGAGAAAAGGCAAATAATCCTAGTTCCTGGTTCTGTGCTGTGCCTCTTTAAAGTGAGGATTAAAATGTTCACATTAAGCCTCATGGGATAAACACAAAATAATCTAAAGATTAAAAGCTTAAGAGTTTTGATCATCAGCCAGAATATTCCTAACCAAAGAATCAAGGTCAACAGCCCTGAAAAAATAGCATTTAAGTATTTGCAGCTTTTAACACCCATCAATAGATGAGAAAACATCTGTCTCCTGTTCTAGAGAATAAAGCTACATTACTAAATAGCAGTGAGCAACCTTAAAAAAATACTGCTTTTTCCTATCCAAAAACTCCAAATATATTTAACTTCTTTTCCGTTGATATCTCAGCTGTAGATGCTATGGCAGGATGCATGTTTCTCATTTTCCATCCAGAAAAAAAGCAGAATGTTCTCTGTCCTGGATACTGTACCACATTCCCAAAAGGCCAGCATCAATTTCTAAGTGTGAACATCTACTTCTTTATAAACTGCTAACACAGAAAAAATAAAGGCACTGGACTGAAGAGAAAACAAAACAAAACAAAACAAACAAACAAACAACAAAAAACCAACAGTCTTAGTCACACTTCATTAAGTAAAGAAAACACAAGATCCACATTTCAGTGTATCATAGTTCAAATCCCATGCTTACTCCTCAACACAAGAGGGATTTTAATCATTTTCTTCTTTGAAACTGAGTTTCCTCATATTAAGATTAATGGCAAGAGATTCTATTTGTGAGGTGAGCTTCTGTTTACCAACCATAAAGCTTCGTGGACATTTAATATTCCCATATTCCCAATAACTGTAGTGTATTATAGTTTTGCAGGTCTTATCAGGGAAAGTGAGGCTCTCATCCAGTAAAACCCAAAACCAAGACACAAATACAGATTTTTATAACTGAAGCCTAATCTCTCCCTAAACACCGTGTGTGTGTGTGTGTGTGTGTGTGTGTGTGTGTGTGTGTGTGTGTGTACAGAACCTCACTGAGTATCCCTCACTCCTGTAACTTGCTATGTAGATTATGCTGGCCTTGAAATGACAAAGATCCACCTGTCTCTGCCCTCTGAGTGCTAAAATTAAAGGTTGCATACCCATGTTGCACTTGAGAAGCCTAAATTCATTTTTCTTTTATTTTTTGAAAAACACAATATATTGAAGTAATTTCCCTTTCTTTCACTCTCCAAATCCTCCCATATTCCCCTCCAAACTATCTTTTGAATGCATACCTATTTTATTAATTATTATACATAATATATGTATATGTACATGTATGTTCACAAATATAATATGTTTTATATCTCTGAAGATGTATGTATTCTGTTTCCCTAGACAGAGAATACACTGTAATATATATTGAGATGAAATCTGTATCTTAGTTTCCCTTCTGTTGTTGTAATAAACACAACTAAAAGCAACTCTAGGTGTAAACATTTTACTTGTTTTATCTTAACATTTCTATGAGTCCATTATCAAGGAAGGTAAGGATACTAACTCAAGTCAGAAACCTTGATGCTGGAACTGAAGTGGAGGCCCCCTTACTAGAATGTTCTTACTGGAATGTTATGGCCTGCTATTAACAAAACCCAGGACACCTGCCCAGGACTGGCACTTCCCACAGTAGATTGGACTCTCCCACATCACTATTCAAGAAAATGTCCCCACAAATTTGAATATAGGCCAATCTGATACAGGTAGTTTCTCAGTTGAGGTTCCCGCTTCCCATGTAATCCCATCTTGTGTAAAGTTGTTAAAAAAAACTATACAGCATATCCTGTCACAGACACGCATAAATAAATTAATTAATCTCCTACACAAATATTCATAGTGCAAAATGACCTAAAAACTAGGAAAGTGCATGGTAGGTGGCCTCTGGTCTCCTGCACTGCTACTCTCAATGTTTGCATTCACTGGAACCAGCTGTCAGTTGTTAGACACCCCACAAGTTCTGGAGGTTCAACTGCCAGTTATGACTACAGATCTTGCTGTTTTCAGGGTAGATCTTTATTCTTCTTTTCTCCTGTATACCTAGCAGCATTTTGGGTGCCCTTAGTATAGAGTAATAAGCTTACTATATTCCAAATGTACTGATTTATTTATAACTATGAGGAAAAAAAGTACATCCCTTAAAACTGTCCCTTAAGACAGTTTAGCTTCCGAACCATAGAGGTCTTGCTTCCAACTTGTCAGGGAAGTTAGAAGTAACTGAAAATCAAGGCAGCTCCTCCAATTCCAGTCAGGCCACTGTTGCTCAGTCAACAGGAATCTGACCGCAGGCCTATCCACCACTGACTCCAACCTGAAAGGTCACCAAACCTGAAGAAGGATATGCATCAGCCACAAGCACCACGGTCAGGTGAGACGTACCCTGAAAGCAGCAAGGACACTATAGTCAGAACTGGCAGGGGCCTAGGCAGCTGAACCTCCAGAAATTGTGGGGTGTATAACAACTGACAGCTGGCTCCAATGAAGGCAAATGTTGAGAGTAAAAGTGCAGGAGGCCAGAGGTTAGGCAATGACTACAAAATCCAGTGACACCGAGGCAGCTTGTGGATTAAGGGACAAAAGTTAAGGTTTCAAATTCCAATGCCACCACATTCTGGCTGAATAACCATACAAAACCTATTTGTCCTCTCTGTGACCAAAAATGAGGGACATGAGACCTAATTCACAAAATATCTGTATTTCAGGATAGTTATGAAAAGTCAACACATCATCTTGCACTTAATAGTTAGACAAGTGTATATTTTCCTTTTTACACTGTCTCAGAAATTGTAAAATTCCCTGTATTCAAGCTAAGTATAAATTTAAAGCTTCTCCTCTTCCTCCTCCTCTTCCTCCTCTTCCTCCTCCCCCTCCTTCTTTTTCTTCTTTTTTGGTTTTGATTTTTTACCCCATTTACTTTTGGTTTGAATTTGTAAAGATTGGTTCTTAGAAGTGCAAAGGAATTTAATTTTGGTGTTTCTTCTTTTATAATCATTCTACCTTATAAACTTCCTGTACATGATCCTAAACCTACTTGTTTAAGAGAATTATTACATAGCTGAAAATAACATCTAAGGAGAAGTCTGTCCACATCCCCTGCAGCCTTCCAGTGTGTTTTTACTTGGGTCTCTATAACATGCTCCCAAATTAGCCATGTGTAGACCTCAGTTTATGACTTCTACACTTAAGACAAGATTAAGAGCAAGCTGAAGGCAGAGACTCAGACAAGAAAGAGAAGTACAAATGAACACACAGTCCTATCCAAATTTAACACAGAGATCTATAACAACCAACAATTTTACTATTCTAGTGGATAGACCATTGGCTATGGAATTAAACCCTAGGTCTTCAAATGGTGCCAGGCAGACTTGACAAGGTGGTGCACTAGCAACCTTCTAGAAGTGGCCACACAGTCAGCAAGTCACATTCTGAAAGCCCTGTAACATCTTCAACAATTATTCAAGTAAGCCAAGGCCTTTGAGCCACTATCCAGCCACTCGCCAAGATGATGAACAGTGCTTGCATCAGTTCTGATTTTCAACTCTCTCTCTCTCCCTCCCTCCCTCCCTCCCTCCCTCTCTCTCTCTCCCCCTCCCTCCTCCCTCCCCCTCCCTCCCTCCTCTCTCTCTCTCTCTCTCTCTCTCTCTCTCTCTCTCTCTGTCTCTTTCTGTTTCTCTGTTTTGCAGCAAGAAGTAACAGTTCCTTTAAAATCTATTCAACTTTATTGGTAGAGCTACAAGAAAGTAAAAGAAAGGGCTGGAAGATGGTTCAACTGTAAAAGGCTAGACATACAACAAAAAAATATAAAATGTTAAAAATTATGTCTAGATAAAAACTTTTCTTACCACCTCCTGTAGTCTCCTTGGAGCATTGTTCAGCTCACTGTGATGTGGCCAAAAGGGCCCCAGGTCTTAATATGCATGAAAGAAATTTTGCCAAATACCAAAAGTCTAACTGAAAGCAATATGAATAACAGAAGAAAAACATATTTCTTGAGGAAAGTGACTAAGGAACCTCTCTGTATATTGCTAGGAATTAGGGCTAGTAGTAAAATACTTAGCAAGAAGGCAAGGGGCATCATCCTGAATATATAAGAAGCTAATGATAAAAATTTCATTTTGAATCTTAGAAAATATTTACAGAATCACCTATAACAAAACCTTGCAGGAATTTAACAATTATTTTAAGAGTTGTTTTGTTTATGAGTTTATATGTGTCTCTATGGAGAATGGGTACTGCCTCTGTGGCTGTTGCAGAGGTCATAGAAAGTATCAAGTCCCTGGCTTTAATTACAGTCAGAGCCATTGATTTGGGTAGATGCAAAAGCCAAGCCTGGTCTTGTTTAGGTACTTAGAACTATGAACTACAGGGTGCAGTAGAGACACTTTCCTATCCACCAAAGCAGGAGAACCAAAGCTGTCAATACTCGGTCTCCCTAGACAATTCTCATTATGGAAATCAATTCCCTGACTGACATTATTGGTGAGATAATATTATATAGAAAGTGTTAAAGTGTCAAACTGAAAGACAGGATGCAATGTACACACTGGTAAAATACAGGAGAAAAGGCTTTAACAAGTATCCATATGAGTGCCCAAATATTACAAATTTTCTAGGCTTTAAGGTATAAGCAGTCTAACAGAAAACTGCCGCTAACCTGAGAGCACTAAAAACCTGCCCACAAAGCTACAAGAGAAGTATTTCTTCTAATTTATTTTATTAATAATTTTTTCATACAATATATATTGATCATATTTTCCCTTCTATAACTCTTCCCAGATCCTACCCATATAACTTTATGCTCCCTTTCTCTCTCTCTCTCTCTCTCTCTCTCTCTCTCTCTCTCTCTCTCTCTCTCTCTCTCTTAAAACAAATATGCATATGGAAAATCTAAAAATCAAAATAAGCAAGAAAATAATCAATAAAACAAAGCAAAACAAAATCGCCCAAATAAAACAAAACATGACCAAAAGTCTACAAAAGTATCATTATGTTCTTGACTAAACTACTCATGGACATGGGGACTGTTCTCAGGTGTGGACAAGATTCCCAGTAAGACTTCACGGGAGAAAACTAATGTCTTCTTTGCCAGTGGGTATCAGTTGCAGATAGGTTACTGGTGGGAGGTCCATGTTCACTTCCTCACTCAGTGACGGAACTCCATCAATCCTGAACTGGTGAAGGCCTGTGCTTGTGCCATCTCCCTGAGTTCACTTGTTCATCAGACCTGTTATATCCCAATAATCTTTTCCATGGAGTCATGTGTTACCCGTGGCTCTTTTTCACATCATCTTCTGCATATATCTCTGAAGTTTAAAGAGTAAGCTTTGGTAAAGACACACCATTTACGGCTGAGTACTCCAATATGTCTCACTTTTTGCAAATCATCCGTTCTGGGTTTTTTTTTTTTTTTTTTTTTTTGAAGAGGGCTGACTGAGACACTGATCGGGTATGCTAGTATCCAAATGTTCCTTTATCAGAAATAGTAGTAGTGGTAGTAGTATTTCCTCTAGACCCACGACCTATCTAGTCTTAAGTTCTTAGACACTTTAGCAATGTTAGGCATGGGTCCCATCTCATGGACTGTGATTTAAGTCCAATAAAAAAGTGGTTGGTTATTACCATAAATTTGTACCATTATTGCTTTAGTATATCTTTCAGGAAGATCACTGGTACAGGTTGCAGAATTTGTAACTAGGAGATATGCATGTTTATCCTCCTCCTCTTCCTCCTCCTCTTCCTCTTCCTCTTCCTCCTCCTCCCCCTCCTCCTCTTCCTCCTCCTCCGCCTCTTCCTCCTGCTTCCAGTAGTGTGCAGTGTGACATCCAGTACACTTCATAATGATAAAAAATTCTAAAATGGTTTTGTGTCTGTCCTCAAAAGCAAACAATTGGAGCAGGTGGGATGAATTAGTAGGTCAAGGTGTTTATTGTCTGAGGTGAACCCTCAGGACCAACATGGTAGAAGGAGAAAACTGGTTCCCATAAGTTGTTCTCTGAGCTTCACATGTATGCCATGATATAAGTCCACACCCACTCCCACACATATCCACCCCTCAACACTTACCCACACTGCCCCCATCCAAGCACACACATTAAATACATGTAAAAAAATATTGAAAAACATGGAATTTTATACTTTACATGATAGTTTGTGATTTGTGTTCTGTACCAATAAACTATTCTTTAAAGATATGAGAAGAGTTCCTTCAGTACTAACTCTTTAAAGAAGCACTTGGGACTGAGGACATGGGTCAGGGGTAGAGAAAGTGCTTAGTGTGCACACCATGGGTTCAGTTCTTCCCACCACAAAGAGGGAGAAAGTGAGGGGGAAATAATAAGCAAAAAGAACCTAGTTGCTTCAAGGTTGTTTCTTTCTCTTCTTCCTTTCTATTAATAGGAGAAAAACGAAAGAAAGTGCTCAATAGTGGCAAAACCTCTGGGCTTGAATTTCATCCCAGTTTGCATTTAGGATTCAATGCAAGGAATCACTTTGCCTCAGCATCTGAATAATTCACAACTGCTAAAATATCCACCCAGGTCATGGACAAACCTGCTTTGCTCTGCACACTGATGGGCTGAGTGATTCCACCTAAGCTCTTTGGGAACAGTAGTCTACTCTACCCCCAGACACAGACATCTAACAAAACCCTCCTTTGTCTGCAGAGCTCCTTTCTGAGGTGTCTGGTATCTCTAGGACTCATACTGTAATTTTTTTTAAGGTCTCGAGCCAAGCCAGTCTGCCACTGTCTGTGTGCCTTGGGACAAAAGACTCGACATTTTTATTGGCTCATTTTCGCACTTTTAAAGTATGAACATTAATTACTACTTCCCAAGGCTGCCTTTGAGGTTTAGTGAGATGGAAGGTGTTTACTATAGGGTTTGATGCATCTAGACTGCTTATTATTTTGTTTTGTACAATTTGGCATCTATTCTTTCATTTATCCAATATTTGTATCAAGTCCTACAGTGTTCTATTACAGCCTTCATGGAACTGCTAATCAACGTAGATTAAAGATAACAAGCATGCCTACAAAAGCAGCAAAACAAACAAAGAATATATGAATATGTGGCAAAGGGAAATACACACTGTTCATAATGAACAAACACTAATAGCAAATTCTTAGTTCAGGAACAGGAGTGGGTAAGGGTAATTGCTGCTCTTACAAAGCCTGGGTTCAGATTCCAGGACCCAAAGCGCAGCTCACAGACATCTGTAACTCCAGTTCTAGAGAATACAATACTCTTTTATGGCATCTGTGAGTACAAGGCATTCACGTGGTGCAAATATATACATTCAGACAAAGCACTAGCACATCAAACAAACAAACTAGCAAATAAAAATGTAAAAGTATTATTACTTCAGTAAATGTCTGCTGATTGATCAGCTCATTGACTACAAATCAGGCCACAGAACCTTCCATAGTTATGTGTATATCCAACACACAGGTACATACATCCGGGACTTTCCTTGCTCTTCTCCTTCTGGAGGCCAGGGATATATTCCTTTCCCATCACTCCCAGGTCATCCAGGATCTAATTCATTCTACCTTGGGAAGATCCTCACACATCAAATAGTCGGATCTTTTGCAATATTTTACACTTCCCAGGGAAAGTGGAAATTTATTCAGGGCCCATTTATATATAAAGGTTTTAGGACAGGCAGATGAGGAGAAGGAAATGAAAGACGACTCATCTACTCCAATTATCTGCAAAGGCGGGGAATAAAAATGAAATAATTGAAGCAGTAGTGATCACCCATCAAAAACAGAACATGACTATTAAAACCAGCCCAGATATAAATCTACAAGGAAAATATATACATATATGGAAATCAAAATGCTGAAGGTTTTCAAAGCCTTATAGAAGAAAACCAAAACATTTCACATTTTGATTTGGTGCAAAGTTGTTGAGTCCTATGAAACATATCTCTCGAATTAAATTTGGGGCCCCCTAGGGTATAGCTACTGTCGTAATGTGGGGAGAATCCCTTTTTGCACTGGGTAATCTCCTTGTGTTTTATTTGAATTTTACTCTGCTTTTACAATTCATGATAAGAGATAGTCTCTTAAAATCAATATGAGAAGAAAACTAATTTCCAAAGTGCTGTTTATTCTTCAGTATTTACAAGGGTGAACCTTCTTCTGTTTAATCATTGTAGGTCATTTATATTTAGGTCCAATGAGAAAATATAGCACATTATCTAACAATAACTTATCACAAAGGAGAAAGAACAATGAAAAGGAGGGCAAGGTCCGAAAATCCTTTGTTATTCACATGCTAACTGAATCTGTCCTTTCCCAGACTTTCAAAAAGATAGACATTCACTGGACTGGAAAGTCTAAACTCCTCTCTAATCCCTCAAATATTCTATGGAGAAAAGGTGCATAGAATCCACTACAGATTTCCCATGGTTTTTAAAAATGTGACCCATACTCAGCAACAGCCAAGCAATATAAATATAGGAGCTGTTGAATATCCTTGAAAATTATGCTCCAGACTCATACTAGTTGCCCAGTTCTCCTATGAGCTAGTATCTACCAGCCAGGACAAAAAGAGTACAAAAGCATCTTCACAAATTATCTGTAGAAAAACTGTACAATGTGCATAATGAGCCTTTTTGAAGTTCTTATACTTCTGTCTCTTTGACGTGTACTTCCTGAGCCTCTAACAATGTATATAAGTCAGGGTAGAAATTAACTGCTATCTTGATAGGTGAGAGGGTTAAGTGGCCATGGCAAGATCTCCTAATTTCTTGATCAGTAATTAAGAATGACTTTCTTCACTGATAGGTTCACTGACACTGGGGTCAGTGTTTAAAATCGTAGCTAAGAATTTACATATTGCAGTAGTCCTGAGATTATCCTTTTCAAAAAACATTAGAACATTCAATCCTGAGAAAAGACACTTAGGAAATCTTATGTGTAGCTATAAAAATATGAGCTACACAACCGTTGTGTGGCACTATCCTCTGAGATAAAACACCTGATATTGGAGGAAAGTTTGTTAGACATAGGATGTTCTAAAGAAAGGTGAAATCGTACAGTGAAGCCTGTAGTCATTTCTGCTCCTATTAGTAAACCCAGTAAAACTGACTGGTTCACCAAGTAGGACTTTTGTAATATTCTGTGCTTTGTCATTGGTCTCATTGGTCCTATCTATGGCAAACAAACATTTGTTCCCATCTCCCCACGAATAATGGCACCCAACAACTACTCAGAAGAAATATTCTACAGTATTTTATAAATTGCAGTATAATTCTTTCAGTTCCCCACAAATGCCGTGTTTTTTCTTAAGCTTAGCCTTCTACTAGGATGTCATCCCACTACACTTCTTCACGGTGCTTACTCTCCAGGTTTTGGACAATGACTACTTTTCCTTTAAAACGTATATCACATGTCATCTCCTCCAAAAGTTCTCTTGTCCTTTACAATGCTGCCTGAGAACATATATTCCAGTCACAGCTCCAGTAATGATAGCAGGGCAGAGAGTGATACATGGGATTTATTAAAATTACATTTTCTAATGTGAGGCAAAAGCTTAGGTCTAGGAAGTTCTGTGCCTAAAACAAAACAACACAACAGATGGTATGGATGATTCTAGATGGCCATAAGAGTAGTGATGGTTTACAAATAGGATTTAAAGACAAATAATGGTAGTCCCTTCAGATGGGCCATCTCAGGATCCCCAAAAGGGCACAATAAAAACAATAAGTGGTAATTAATGATCAGCTCTAGTTGGGTAACTTCAAATTGGCATCAGGAATTCTGACCATGGGATCATATTTGTAGTTTTTGGGTAGTGAAGTTTTCAACTATAGGCGAACTTAAAAACCCATATTAATATTCTCATATCTTAAACATGTAACATAGTTTACAGCAAACTAGATACAGGGTATAACTGGCACCAAAAACAAATCCTGATCACTTTCCTGGAAGTTTCCGTCTTGAGAGAGGCAGAAGGAAGGTATAACAGAAAGAGGAGAACTGTAAACACTCATGTTTGCTAGGACCCAGAGGCTTTTATTTGGCTTAGCCCTTTCTTTTTCTAAAAAGACATTCATGCTTCTTGCTTGTTTTAATTAAGCTTTTAGCACTATTCCTCTTTCAAAAAACAATAGTAAAAACTAAGGCTGAGGTGAAAACCAGAAAAAACTAACAAAGTCCTCACAGAAATACCTTAGAAGTTTTGATGAGATGTCTGCAAGAAAAAGAGCAAAGTTAGATGTAAGGAAATGTCAGTAAGAAAATGTCAGTGCTCAATTTAAAAATTCCCTTTAAGAAGTAGTAACTTTGGATGAAAGGAACAGCAGTTAATGGAAAGCCCATGCTGTCTCCAGCTCACACCTTCACTAGCCCTCTGCCCCAAATCAATAGCATTCTGGGATTTTTCTATCATAATATTACTGTGTTAAATCCATTTCTGTGTCTGTTTTCTCTATTAGAATGGAATGGAATGCATTCAAAATGTCTTCTTGTATCTCTGATGCCCAAAAAAGGCCCAATAGAAGTCTTTTCAGGGTTTTATACCTCTGTTCAACACACATTTCTTGGAACTTCTACATTCAAGCTATCCTCAGGTCCATCCTAATAGATAAAAGAGGTCATAACCACAGTGAGGCCTCCCAATTTCCTGATTTGCAATTTGAAAATGATTGCTTTAGCAACAATCACAAGTTTTGGAACCATCTCTACTCCCAATAGCACATAGAATTTTAGAATTTTGCTGAGAACCTATAAAGTCCAATTTCTCTGGTGAGGAGTGGGGAAAGGGGGTGTTTGATTTTTGAAAAGATAGATGCATGGCAGGATAAAGGTATTTCTTAAATACTAAATTTTGTCTTCATAATGAAATACCTTAAATTCTGCCTTTTCACATAAGACACACACACATACACACACACACACACACACACACACACACACACACACACGAAAGAAAAAACATACTTTACAAACCAAAGTATGTAAAGGGCACCCTACCATTTCCTTCTCAGTGAGCATATTCAAGAAAGCCTGCTGAGGAACTTTTTAATGATTGGATACTAGCATAAAGAAACACTCTTTATCTAATGAATTTGGAGAGAAACCTGAGCTATCCTCTTTGTGGCATATGTTTAAATCTGCTTTGTTCTAGTTTCCTGTTCTCAGGTAGCTAGATTGCAGCTAGAGCTGCAAATTCAGCTTCTGTAGTGGCCCTTGAATTACAGTGCAACTTTCCTCTTTTTTCCCTTCTCTATCAGAAATGAATAAGTGGTGATATCTATACCTGGTGGAAAAACTGGGCATGCAAGCAAAATGTATTGCCCAAGGTGCCCTTCAACCATGTGACAGGACACCCATCTGGAGAAACATATATCCTTGAGGCTTGAGAATTCAAACGGTAAAGCTACCCCAGATAAAGTACTAGGTGGTATGAAAGAACAGGATGGTTTATTTCAATTCCAGTGATTCACTGACTTTATTACTCTTCTCCCTGAGCTTTAAAAAAAAGATTGTCAAACTAAGTAGTAGTTCATGTTCACACTAGGGCCTGACTGAACTGATTTACAGAATTATTCTTAAAACTACAAGTTAAAGCATTTTAGAGAAATTATTTTGATATTATCTCTGCATTTTTCTTAATGCAGGAATTTATATTTTTAGATTAAGAATTAATCTAGTCATGATCTAGATTAAAATGCTAATTATCCTCCATGCCTTCAAATAGTCATACTCCAAACTATAGCATAAGTCATAATACACTATATGTACTAGGCCACAAAACATTACTTGAGGAGTCCTTCAAAGGGCTTTGTCAATATTTTAGTCACTAATTCTAACAGTCTTGGACTCAGATTTAGCCTTGATTTCCACATCCACTTATGCTATTTGTTCTTATGATACTTGTGATGGTTTGCATAAGAATGGCCCTCATAGACTCATGTGTTTGAATGACTGGACCATAGGGAGTGACACTATTAGATGTGGCCTTATTGGAGTAGGTGTGGCCTTGTTGGAGGAAGTGTGTCATTGTGGAGGAGGACTTTGAGATTATATATTCTCAAGCTATATCCATTTTGGTACAAATTCTCTCCTTGCTGCCCTAGGATCAAGACGTAGATACCTCAGTTCTGTTTTCAGCAGTGTCTGCCTGTATGCCACCATCCTTTCCTCCATTATAATAATGGACTAAACCGCTGAAAGTGTAAACCAGCCCCAATTAAAGAATTTTTTTTATAAGAGTTGCCTTGGCTACAGTGTTTATTCATGGCAATAAAACCCTAGGATAGTATTGTGTAGAGAAAAAACACATAAAATGATAAATAGAAGTCAACTAGCAATCTTCTATGTTCCCATTCTATAATGAGCATTTTGGTTTCTTAAAAAACCCAGTTATGTTATGTGAATGCATTTTTTGTTTTAATTTCAGGTGTGAGATAAAAGAAAAATAGCATAATCACTGCAGGTGATTATGATTTGCCTCATGCTCTAGAGGTGTGGTTTTTTCGGCTGCAGATAGTTCCTGAGAGTATATGATGTTTGGAATTCTGGGAACTTTTGAGAGGGAATAAATGCCAGAGCCCTGAGACTAGTCAGGGTTAGGGGCATGCTCTGAGGAAGCTATTGCTCCTGCTATTGGTTTCTGCTGCTGGTCAAATAGTAGTGAGCAAAGAAAATTAGAAATTGGATATCCTGACAATGAATATAGGACTTACCCCAAGGAGCTTAACACCCCTAATCAGGAGGAAATAGTCTAAAGAGGTTTGTGCCTCCATTCTCTTTAACCTTGCTATCCTACCTAGTGTTAGGGGTTGGAAGAGATTGGCATGGAGCAAGGTGGTAGATAGAAGAACCGCATAACTTAGACCAATGCCTATGCCATTCAAATGAAGATTCTAAAATTAATAATCTAAAAGTCTTTTAGATTTGGCTTTCTAATCTGCTTCCAGGTGATGTCCACTGATCCCTTTAGTTATTCACCAGTTTCATGCATAACCAGACATTCTTAGGAATGCTCCAGCCTTGTATGGGTACATTCCCTTGGTGTTATATTTGCGTATAGCTACCTTTATTCTATGTCTATATGCCATTTTGTTTTCAAATAAAAAATTTTTGTCTATCTGTCTCAATCTGATCAAGGACCACTTAACTAATTTAATTTTTAAAAAATCTTTAGTTTTAGCCCTGTTCTTGAAATACAGATGATACTTAGCATAAAATTAAGATAATTTTTAAAAATAATTCATTGTTGAAAATGCATTGTCTGAACTACACAAAAATTCATTATCTCATGAATGAGCTACATTTTTTTCTGACATTTTCCTCTCCTTTTGTTCTATGTTCTTATGTCACCAATGTTATGAGCTCCAAAGTTCACATTACAACAAAAAACACTGTGTACTGCCCTCCGAAGGCAATGCTACATGTAAAAACACATTCCCCGTGACCATCATCAGTCTGTAATCAGTGCACAATCTCTTTAGTAACAATTAATTGCAGTTCATCTTTTGATTCAGAGAGATAATTTGAAGATTATTTGATTTGAAACATAAAAATACAGCTCATAGAACCTACTACATGTAAGTATCGTTTTCTTGAGGAAAAATACAAAGTTTCTGGAAATGGAAATGTTTCCTAGTGGCATTTAGATGAGGCATTCCAGTCAGCTCTGGAATGCCAGATTTTCTGCCAAATCCTGAAATTGATCCATATGCAAATTAGTGAGACAAGAATCCCTACTGGTCTTCAAGTCAGTTCAGGCAGCATTCCATGGATTCATCTGCTTCTGTGTTGGAAATCTCACTGAAATCTAACTATTTTGAATGTGAAGTAGTAAGCCAAAGGCATACTCAAGTTTTGAATCCAGACAATTGCAGATCTTAATGCCAACAGCTCACATTGTTTTGGACAAAAAGTTAATATTTCAGTGTCTCAGTTTGCTTATTTATAAAATCAAAATAATGTTTACCCGAGAGATTTATATTAAGTATTGGATATCATAGGTTAAAAAGGGAGAACATGTAAAAGATACTGAAAAATGGTATGGAATTCATTTACATGATCTCACACAACAGTCCTGAGGGCTGCTTACAGTGAAACCTTTCACAGAATTTATTTATTTATTTATTTATTTTCCTCTCTGGAAATGATTACTAGGGAAAGCAGACTGATGAGCAACTCAAGAATTTGTAACCTGAGTTTTCCACTTTCTTTGGAGGCAGCCTCTGCTGTACATTTTGGTGAACACACTTGAAAGCCTGCTGCTGCTGCAACCTCCCTTCCTGACACATAATGGGAAGCTCTGCATGAAATTTGCAGATATTAATTTACAAAAGTTTCACTGATCTCGTGTCAAAATACCAATGAATAAAGGAAACCAAAAGTTCAAAGCCTACTTCCAGACCCATCAAATGATCTCCACTCTCAAGCTTAGTTCCATGCCTACCTGAGATGATCTCCAGGCACCATCTTTGCCTTGTAAGTTGATCTTCTTTGCTATCTTTGTCCCTATAACACACACACACACACACACACACACACACACACACACACACACACACAGAGCCTTGGTCTGGATATGTATCCCATAATAACTGTGAGTCTCTTTTCCGGGTAAATTGATTCTTGCCTTTTTCATCCGTTCTCCATCTCACCCCACCCCACCCCACCCTACCACGTGGCTATCTTCACACCCATAGACATAGGTCTAGATCAGTTGTCTTTGAAACTGTTTTGTTCAAGAGTCCCCTACAACTGATGAGATTCTTCTTTTCCCTTCCCATCTTTCTGGTGCCCATTATCATCTTTATACTGATAGACCATACCCCAGATCTGTGGTTTGAAGCCATCTTTGCCTTGTCTAGTTGAACAGCCTGCCCATTAGCTTTACCTGGCTCATTTCAAGCCATTCAGTTCCTACACCGATTCTATGTAAGGAAGGCCAGATTATCATGACAGACAGATAAAGAAAGAAATCAATATGCCCAGGTAAAAGCACAAAAACAACTACTTAGACAAAACATTAAACTCTGTTCCCAGGTAACAGAGTTTACAAAGAACAATCATAAAATGAACCGAAGTATTCAAGGAATTAAAGCAACATGAGCAAAGACTTCATTGAACTCCAAGGGGAAAACATCAAATGCTTGGGTTTTGTTAAAAACAAACAAACTCACTAACTAAAACAAAACAAACTACCAAATGAAATGAAAAAGATAATTTAGGGTTTGAAAGCTGAATTCAGTAAAGAGATAGAAACACTAAGGATAGCAGAAATTAAGTAGAGATGAAATTGAAAAATGCAGTATCTCAATTAGAAAACGCAGAGAAAATTCTTTCAAGGAAAATGAATCAAACAGAAGGTAGACTCTCAAGACTCAATAACAGAGGATTGAGATGAAAGAGGAAAGAATATGAATTGTTTTTAAAGCACAAGAAAGGATCATGTGGAAAATGTGGGCCACTGTCTTAGTTAGGGTTTCTATTGCTGCAATAAAACACTGTAACCAAAAAGCAAATTGAACAGGAAAGGCTTTATTCAGTTTATACCTGAAGAACAACCATATTGTTGTTTATTACCAGAAGAATCCAGGACAAGAAATCAAACATCAGGAACCTGGAGACAATAGTCAATGGAGGTTGGGGGTAGGACTTACTACTGGATTGTTCACCATGACTTGCTCAGTCTGCTTTCTTATAGAACCAAAGACCACCAGCATACGGATGGAACCACCCACAATTGGTATGTCCTCCTACAATGAATGGGCCCTCCCACCCCATCGATCACTAGTTAAGAAAATGTCTTACAGTCAGACCTTATGAAATCATTTTCTCAATTAAGGTTCACTTGTTTCAGACAACTCTCATTTGTATGTCAAGTTGACATAAGACTAGCCAGCCCGGGTGTCATCAAAAGACTAAATCTTTGAATTATAGGCATATACAAGTGAGATGAATCATATATGAATGGAAGAGATCAGATTTACAATAAGATCATAGAAAAAACTCTTAAACTAAGGAAGGACACACTTATACAGGTACAAGAAGCAAACAGAACCCCTACTAGACTAGATCAGAAAGGAAACACCAAGAAAGAAAGGAAAACTAAAAACACAAACCTTCAAAACACAATCTACCACCTTTCTATAATTTAATAATTTCTAAATAATGGTCTCAAGTTTTCCAATAGAAAAATGGATTAGATTGATTGTTAAGAAGCAAAATCCTGGTACAACCATTCCTGGGAAATCAGTCTGGAGTTCCTCAATGTGGTCATTTAACTACCTGAGGGACCCAGCTATACCTCTCTTGGGCATATGCAGATGCCCCAACATATAACAAAAGTACGTTGCTCCACTATGTTCCTTGTGGCCCTTATTTATAATAGCCAAGCTGGAAAGAACCAGATGCCCTTCAACAGAGAATGGATACAGAAAATGTGATTGCATCTACACAATGGAATACTCAGCTATCAAAACAATGACTTTATAAATTCATAGGCAAATAGTTGGAACTGGAAAATATCATCCTGAGTGAGGTAACCCAGTCACAGAAAAACACACATGATATGCACTTATTGATAAGTGGCTATTAGCCCAAATGCTTGAATTACCCTAGATGCACAGAACACATGACACTCAAGAAGGATAACCAAAATGCAAATGCTTCACTCCTTCTTTAAAAGGGGAACAAGAATACCCTTGGCAGGGAATAGGGAGGCAAAGTTTAGAACAGAGACAGAAGGAACACCCATTCAGAGCCTGCCCCACATATGGCCAATACATATACAGCCACCAAACTAGATAAGATGAATGAAGCAAAGAAGTGCAGGCCGACAGGAACCGGATGTAGATCTCTCCTCAGAGACACAGCCAAAATACATAGGTGAATGCCAGCAACAAACTACTGAACTGAAAGCAGGACTCCTGTTGAAAAGAATCAGAAAGGACTGGAAGAGCGAAGGGTGAGACCCCATAGGGAACTAACAATGCCAAGCAACTGAGAGCTTCCAAGGACTAAGCCACTACCCAAGACACTTATGGACTGAACCACAAATCCCACCCTCATAGGTGTAATGAATAGCCTAGTAAGAGCACCAGTGGAGAGCCTTGGTGCCCCAGACCAAACTCCCAGTGGTGACAGTTTGTGGAACATGGGGTGGTAATGGGGGGGGGAGGATGGGGAGGAAGAGCCATATAGAGGGAGGGAGGGTTAAGGGGGGATGTTTGCTTGGGAAACCAGGAAGAGGGGAATAACAATCAGAAATATGTAAAAGACACTAAGTTAATAAAAAAAAAAACAGAAATCAATGTTTTATCATATACAGGAATCAACTTAAAAGAATAGGTGATACCCTAAAGTTAAAAAGGCTAGAAGGAAAATTATTCAAGCAAATGGGTTAAAGAAGGAAGTAGCTGTTGTCATATGATGAATTAGATGTCAAACTAATACTAATAGAAATTGCCAAAGAAGGTACTTCATTTCTAATCAAGGGATCAATTAATTAAGGAAATGTGACAATATCAAACATTATACACCAAACTCTGGGTGCATTCAATTTCATAAAAGCATACTAATAGAATTAATACATTTTAAAACAAACAGTAAATTAGGAATTTCCAATGTATCACTTTCTCAATTGATGGGTCATCTGGACAGAAAATAAACAGAAATGTGAGAATTAAATCTTATATCAAATGAGCCTAACAGATCTATACAGATTACTCTATCTAAACACTGCAGAATATACTTTTTACACAAGCGTACATAGAAGCTTCTTTTAAAAAAGGCCACATGCTCTTGCTCTTGCTCTTGTTCTCTCTTGCTCTTCCTTTCTTCCCCCTTTGTCACTTCTCTCCCCATTCTCCTCTCCACTTCTCTCCACGTGCTCAGGGCTGGCCTCTACTCCTCTCCTCCACTCTTTTTCTTCTCTCTCTTGTCCCTCTGCCTTGTCTCGTCCTTTCATTAAATCTCTCCATGTGGAAAAAAAATAAAAATAAAAAAGACCACACGTGCTGAGGCAAAAACCAAACCTTAGCAAACATTCTTGAAATAAGCACAAAAATACTTCCTAAAATTCATATAGAAGCAGAAGTCAGATACCCCCAGCAATACTGGTCAAATAGTAATGTTAGAAGGGTACCATTTCAGACTTCAAGATATATTATAATTGTAGTAATAAAAAACTATAAGGTATTTAAAATTATGTGTAAACAAATGGGATCAAATACGGAACCTAAACATGAGTTGCACATAACAACAACCATCTAGTATTTAACAAAGAGAAGGCTAAAAGCAATACATATGAGAAAAAAGATAGCATCTTCAACAAATGATGTTGGGGAAACTAGATATTAGCATGCAGAAAGAATGAAGGTAGGCCTCTATGTATCACCATGCTGAAAAATTAACTCAAGTTGTTCAAGAACCTCAATTTTGAAACCTGAAGTGCTAAAACATTGTCAGTACTCCACTAGGATAGCTGCAGGAAGAACTTTTGAATAGGACTCGTGTGTATTAAAATAATTGATATATAAGGCCTCATAAAATGATATGATATGTCATATACCATATCTATACTACTCCATTAGCGGGACTTGGTATTCTACTCACACATACTTACTCAGCTTTGTTTGCTGTGACCCTATTTATGGTACCTAAGTAATGAAAATAATTTAATTGTCCTTTAACAGATAAATGGATAATGAAAATGAAGTACCACGTATACTATGGAATACTATCCAGCTGTAAAAGAAAAATGAAGTCATAAATAATGTAAATGAATAAGTAGATGGACTTAGGAAAAGGTTACATTGAATAGGTTAACCTGAACTCAGAAGAAAGACATCACAACTTTTCTCTTGTTGATCTCCTCAGCCCCAATCCTCAGAAACAAGTATGCAACATAGATACCAGGAAAGCGTGATGGTACTACAGCGTAGGAGGGGCTGAGAGGTGAATAGCAGTATATGGGTAAAGTAAAGCTCAAAACAAAAAAGCGGGAGGAGGGCACTAACTGGGAAAGGTAGAAGGAAGTCTTTACAGAAGCAGAAGTAATGAGTGGTGACAACCAATACCAAGATTGTTTGATAAAGCCTGAAGAAACTTTATTGTTTTTCATTTACCTAGAATTATACAATTATACATAACACACACACACACACACACACACACACACACAAACTTGGGCTGACAATGCTTCCACAAAAGCTATAGACTAAGAAAAACCACAGTATCAGGTATGAGACATCTCCCTTTGGTTATTCAGAATACTGCTACTGCACTGCTGCCTTTCAGAGGTTGAAGGTATGACTTTATTTCTAAAGACACTATACACTTATGACAAGAACTCAGATTATTTTATTTAAACTGGATCTGGCCTAAAATCCCCTCCTTCCTGTGTTCTAAGCTTTCATCATTTTGAAAATACTATGACATTTCTAGAGAAATGTTTTAGTAAAGACCCACTAAAATGTGGTAAACCATGATCAAAAGCAAAACTGGGGAGGAAAGTGTTTATCTCTTAAACTTCCAAGTAAGGGTCTCTCACGGAGGGAAGAAAAGGCAGACCAAGGACCTGGAAGCAAGAAGTGAGGCAGAGACCATGAAATAGCAGGGCCCACTGGCTTGCTACTTAGGACTTTCTTATGGCACCTAGGACCAACCCGGGGTGTCGTTGCCCATAACTAGCTAGGCTTCCCACATCAATCAGCAATCAAGAAAATGCTCAACAAGATTTTCCACAGGCTAAGCAGATGAGGCATTTTCCCAATTTACATTTCCTCTTCCTAAATGATTCTAGCTTGTTTCAAATTTGACTTAAAAGCTAACCAGTACAGGCGGGAAATATAATGGTCCCATTGAGCTGCAACATTCAAAATTATAACAATGACCAACCAGGACAGATATCTACAAAGGTGCAACAACTGTTTGTTGAACATAACGATTCACTCAACAGGGGAAATACGTGAACAGAACTATAAAACTAGCCAACTTTCCCAAATTGTTGAGGTCATGGATCTTAGAAGAGCATCTATGACTACCACTTTGCTAGGCCAACAAAACTTCTACCTACACTCTAAATTTATCCTTATATCCACAGACAGATGTGGCACCATCCTTCATTAATGAAACATCTTTTAAAGCAAAGGAGCCCTCATAAAAAACCACAATTGGGGCTGGGATTTAGCTCAGTGGTAGAGCGCCACCTAGGGCATAAAGGCCCTGGGTTCGGTCCCAGCTCGGAAAAAAAAAAAAAAAAAACCACAATTGGACATAATGCAAAGACCAAGTATCATGCAGAATCTAGTCCCAGTGGATACATCCTAAAGGTTACTACATCTATTGCTAAGGGAACATTGGGTAAAGGCTTGCAGAAAGATTACAAGGTGCAGAATACCATATGTCCACTGTGAAACAATCTCTCATAGAAATGGCATTTACAAGACCTAAACAATGGCAGTATTACTAACTGAGAAGAAGGAAATTTTTACAGAACCCTACCCCTATGTAAAGAACTTGGGAACTGTGGAAAAGGAGAATTAGCATTTCTCAGGGATGAGTCCCATATTGTGTAATTCAATAGAAAAGTGATCCATTTGAAACAATATACACACAAACAATAAAAAAGAGACTCAGGAGGTTGTATTTATATTCTTATGCACATATACATATATATGCAAACCATAATGATAAAAAAGAACAAAGGTATTAGTTGAGATTGTGGATGGGGTACATGAAAATGTTGGGAGAGTGGAGACTTGGGGAGAGGTTGGAAGGAGAAAGGAAGGAGGAAAGTGATGTAATTTTATTTTAATTAAAAAATGTCTTTTTAAAATTCAGAAACAACCAAGAGGCAGATTCTTGCCTCTAGGAAGTGCTAATCATTCATCCCATAATCATGGGTCTTAGAACGTTGAGATGTAATAGTAGACTGTTAGAGGAAATCTAGAAATGATTAGATTCTAAACTCTGATGCTCACAATGCTTAGTTCTGATACAACCTTTTGCAGAATATTGCGTGCCATATGAGGGTCACAGGAGGTTCATACACTACCTATCTGAACAAGTGCAGCTAAAAGGACATCAAGCCTGTTTGAGTGCATAGAAGTACATAGATAGACACCATTACCACCTACACCAGCAGCAGCACCAAGTTGAGCAGCAGCAGCAACAGCTTGCAAGACCAAAACACGTATCTCC
Source organism: Rattus rattus (assembly GCF_011064425.1). Lineage (NCBI taxonomy): Eukaryota > Metazoa > Chordata > Mammalia > Rodentia > Muridae > Rattus > Rattus rattus. Next base: position 79,435,573 of record NC_046154.1, read on the forward strand.
CAAGAAGGAGCAGCCAATAAAAATACTAAACCGCATATATTCTAACTTGACCACATGAATAATGTAAAATTCTAAGCTTTTTAACAGACCCTAGCTTCTAAGGACCCGTTTGCTGTCTTTCCCTGAAACACGAATTTCATGTTTCTTTTGAGGTAGCTCAGATCAATACAATACAATGTGCCCATCCCTCAAGGCTGGAGCCTAAGATTTCTAGGAAACTTGGAGAAGTCCATTACCACCTTAGAGAAGTCAGACTCCTGTCAGAGAGACAGCAGGGTACAAGAATCAGGTTCCCAAACCGCCTGGGCGCGGGAAACAAGAGCGAACCCTGGCTGGTGGAGTCCTTTCCCACGTGGTGGATGAGAAAGAAGGCGAGGGGGTAGCATGCTAGGGTCTCCCTTGGCACTGTGGCTTCTACATCCTGGTGAGGTAGGCTCCAAAGGGACCAGTACATCTCCAAGCAGGAGACATTTGCTTACAGTCTCAGCCTGGGAACAACGTGAAGTGAGCCCAGGGAACATGTCAGGGTAAGGGGCTGAGGTAAGGATAACAAAATAGCAGATGACTACAGAGGGCCAAAGCCCCTATCTTGAGGACTGAGGTAAATCCCGCATTCCAGCCGGGTTTCTCTGATGAGATGGGTTTCCCACTAGCGGTTGCTTACCCTCAGAGCCCCCTCACTCACTCCTGCACCTTGCAAATACCGCACCCCCTGCAGCCTCCCCCCCCCGTGCCACCGCACCTGGATATGGCAGGAGACCTCCGAGTCGTCCAGCAGTCGAATGGTGCATTTCATCTCCTGGTTGAGCGATTTGATACTGGAGCTCCGAAAGTGAATCATTTTCATAGTCCTTCTGCCTCTCGGCGCACAGTGACAAGAAGCGAACATACACAGCAGAACGCGGGAGCCAGCCGGAGGAGGCGCGGGGCCCGCGCGGCCCTGGTCCACGCGGACATTCACACGTTCTCAATACAGTCGCGGCTCCGGGTGCAGCTCCGCCCGGGAGACGGCGGCAGCGCAGGGCGCCTGCGGCCACCAGCGGCGAGTGGCGAGGAGAGCCCGTCCCTCCCTCTCTTCTTCACACGCTCCAATCCCCGCCCTCTTCCGTGGCTAGCTCAGAGGGCACCTCCCTTGGCTTGGGCTTGAGGATGAGGGCGGTGGGAGACCCTTCTAGGTCTCGCGACTGGAGGAGTCGCAGGACCTACTGTATCCTGACGCCCAGCAGCACTGGCGGGGGCCACCTCCAGGGCTGCTGCTGCGTCAGGCTAGGCCCTGATGCTTTCCTCCCGCTGGCCGCCTCCTCCCTCCTCCCATCGTGGTTGCTAGATGGTCCCTGCCCTGCTTCCCTCGGACTCAAAGGCGCCCTGCATTGTGAATTCCCGGATCCTGGCGGCCAGCAAAGAGTGGAGAACAACCCACACACTCTCAAGGGAATTCCACTCTTGGAGAGGACTGTTGGGCTGGTAGGGATTCTCAAACAATGGCACGAGGCACAAGCATTGCACATGCACACGGCCGTGGTAACAGTCTCAGATATTCCTGGCAGATTTTAAAGCTAATATAAACTGAGATCACCTCCCCTTTTCCCTCCCCAGCATATAGGGAATTGTCTTAAGCAGTGTGATTTTTTTATGACACTATTCTCCCAGACCCCAACTAGAAGCCTCCTATTCTGCCCCACCCTCTTAGCAAGCCTCCACCGCCAACTGCATAGGAATCTAGTAGGAGTCTAATGGACAAAGCCATCTCCCATCCTATTTTAGTCTCTTCTGGGTGCTGAAACCCTGAATTTCTGTTGCTCTCCAGGAATTAATCATTGTCATCCCCAAAGACACTTTGGTCGTTGTGTGAAATGCCTAGGTTCAAGGGTAAAAAGAGTCGTGGTTACAGGTAGGTAGAACTTCAAGATGGAGGTAAAGGGTATTAGTAAACAGGAATTAAATGAAAGCTGGTTTGCTCTGCTGTTTCTTTTTTTAGTGAGGAAAGAATGATTACGCTAAGAAGACTTGTTGTTAGCTGTCAATTCTTTAGTCGTTTGTATACATATGCAGTCTCTTCATCAAAGGGATACCTGGGCTGTGCAGGGAAAAAGTCTGGGAAGGGATTGGTTGTTTCGCAATCTAACACACTTCTCGCATTCTCCTGTCTATTCCCTTCCTCTGCTTCTCCAGCGCTGGTAATCACCCTACAATCAGGCATCTATCTGCTTCTTTTCGCTAAACTGCAAGAGCTATCAACCTGCCACTGCCCCCCAAACTCAGCACTAGAATGATGATGCAGGAGGATGGAGAGTGTGAAGTCAGCCTGGATTGCTTAGTGAGACTGTGTAAATAACAATAGAAGAGAGAGAGAGAGAGAGAGAGAGAGAGAGAGAGAGAGAGAGAGAGATTGGTATAACAGTTATATCTTAGTCACTGTTCTACTGCTGTTGAAAAGACAGTCGGAGAAAGGCAACTCTTATAAAAAGGAAGCATTTAATCAGGGGTTAGCTTGCAGAGGCTAGTCTGTTATCTTCATCGTGAGGCGATGGAGGGGCCATTGACAGCATGCATGGCACAGAGCATCACTCATCTGTAAGTGGTGTAGGCAGAGAGAGAGAGAGAGAGAGAGAGAGAGAGAGAGAGAGACAGACAGAGAGAGAGAGAGAGAGACAGACAGACAGAGACAGAAGACAGAGACAGAGACAGAGACAGAGACAGATGCTGTGCCTCCCTTTCACCCCTGGTGACCCTGTATTCACATGAACCTATATAAGCCATTCTTAATCAAACTGAACACAATTGTATAGCTGAATTATGGCTTTGAAATAGTCAGATAATTGTTTATGGCTACCATAGAATAGGATCTGATAGATCAGATTTGAGGGTCATGGGATGATATAAATTATAGATATCAGTGATCAGTACAATGGCACATGAGCCACATTCCCACATGTAGTCAAGATAAGATGGTGATAGTTACTTTTTTTACTGTGCTAAAACACTACAAGCAAGGTAGCTAGTGTGTAAAAAAGATTTAATTGGGTTTTACAGTTTCAGAGGGATAGAGTCCAGGATGACAAAGTGAAGGCCTGGCAGCAGGAATAGCTCAGCTTACATCTCTGAACCACAAATGAAGCACATTGGCAATGGCACCAGACTTTTTGATACCTCAAAAGCATGCCTCCATCCCCTTCACCATTGTCACATATCTCAATCTTTGCTGTGCTGGCTACTCTTATATCAACTTGTAAAAAGCTAGAATTATCTGATGAAACAGAATCTCAATTGAGAAAATGCCTTCTATAAGAGCTAGATGGAAGGAATTCCCTAAATTAGTGATTGATTTAGGATGGCCCTGCCCATTTTGGGTGGTTTATCGGTTCTAAGTTATATAAAGAAAGCAGGCAGAACCAGAAAGGGTGATAAGTCAGTTAGGGAAGACACCTTTTCATGTCTCTGCATTAGCTCAGATTCTGGTTCCTGCCTGCCTTAGCTCCTGCCCTCACTCCCTTTGAGGAACTGTAAGTGCAAATAAAATCCTTTTGTTCCCAACTTCCTTTTAGTGGTGTTTCTTCACCATAGCGTTAGAAGCCATAAGGAAGAAATTTCAAGCAGATCTATACACAGGAATCAAGTGTTCAAACAAAAGGATCATATGGGGCATTTCCTTCAGACAACCACATCCAAAGCTCCCCCTTGACCTCCATATACTCACAGCCATATCATAATGCAAAATGCATTCACTCCAACTTCAAATGCTCCTATAGCCTTTCACATGCTTAATACAGTTTAAAAGTCCAACATTTCTTCTGAGACTCAAATTAGCTCTTTATTGTATGCCCTGTAAAAACCAAAAGGGCAAATGACATACTTCAGCATACAATAAAAAGAATATACATTACCATTCCAAAAGTGAAGAGGGGGCATAGTAAGAAATACTGGATCAAAGCTGCACTGAAACCTGTAGAGCAAACACACCAAAATGGCCTTTGTCCATGGGGCTTAGACAGCTTTACTCTTCTGCTTTTTCCCTCCCTTGGGCTGGTTCAACTCCTGTGTATGGTTCTCATGGGCAGATACTTCACAACTCTGGCATATCCAAAAGCTTAGGTCTCCACACCAATCCAGGCTTCACTTTCACAGGATCACATAATTTCTTCTCATGGCCTCCATGCAGGGAGTGCTTCTCTGTAGCCATGGAGGAAGAGGCCATGACCCCTTACTTACATATCCTTTCATGACTCTGAAGCCAGCACTAACATGTGGATTACAGTCAAGTCAGCTACCAACTGAAGTACACTTTGTCCCATTGAATCACACTTTCAGCCAATTGATCTATTATTTGTTTTTTTAAATAGGAAATTCCTCAGGCATTTTTCTTTCAGAAGCTGTAATCTTAGTTTGGTGATATCTTTTCCCTGTATTCAATGCAGGCCAGGCCTATCTATCTCCTTATCTCTTTCGAACATGCCTTGGCTCCAACTTTACGTTCCTGGTGCTCTTTTTCTCTTTAACAGTACATTTTCTATTTCTTTTTTGCTCTACTTGCTTCCTACATTACAGACCTGCATTAGAGAGATTACTAGTAACCATGTAATGGAGTCAATATTATGTTGTCTTGACATCTCTGTTATGTTGTCTTTGGTATCTCTTTCCACCAAAAGAAATCAGTCCACATAAATTCCTATGTTGAGCAACAGAAACAACAAGAAAGTAGCTTTTTTTTTCCAAAACACAAAGAATGTTCTATAGCTAATGGCTAATATTGTTCTCTTTGAAACCTCTTGTCTGTATAGCTCTCAACACCACTCCCTTTCAGGCTCCCCTATTTGGAGGCCTTTATTAAGCTCTTTCTACAATATTAAATTTTGTAATCTAAAATCCCAGCATTTTTCACAGTTCTTAAAAACACAACTCAGTCAGTTTTTTTCCCAGTATTAGCCTACTTCCTGGTATCCTTTGTCTTAATTTTCCATTCTGTGTGTTAAATCAGTATGGACAAGGCATCTTATAAAAAATAAAACATTTAATTGTGCTTAAGGAGAATTTAATGTTTCAGAGAATTTTAATGGCACAATGAATGCATAGTGGCAGGTATAGCTGAAAAATTTACACCTCTAAAACACAAAAGAAGGCACTAGGAGTGTTGGGAACTTCTGAAACCTTAAAATCTCTTAACCTCCATGGCTTCTCAAACAAGGCCACATCTCACAATCCTTCCCAAATGGTACCAACCTAGGGACCAAATTTTTCAAATATATGAGCCTGGAGGCCATTCTCATTCAAACCACCAAACTGAGAAACATCATCTATAGCCCCCAGGGACATTATATGCTTTCAAACAAGAACACAATCTACCATGTATTGGTATTCCTCTCTGCTATCATTATAAGGGTCACTCTTCTGGTATTCTACTCTGCTCCAGTATTTTTATCTCTATGTAGGTTTTATGAATATTATATTTATTGCTTAGAATAATTTCCCCTTTACTGGCACAAAAAAGCAAATGGTGGGCTTGACAAGAGTCCTCAGTGGATAAATAGATTACATATGTAAGTTCTAGTCATGGGGACAGTTAGATCATAAAAACACATAAAAGAAAAATGACTCAAAAAGTGTTCTAGACCTCTAAATATATATACATAGTACACACACACACACACACACACACACAGAAAAAGACATATACAAGCACACACACACAGAAAAGACATATACAACACACACATACACACACACACACACACAGAGAGAGAGAGAGAGAGAGAGAGAGAGAGAGAGGAGAGAGAGAGAGAGAGAGATTCACAGGAGAGGATGAGGATAAACTTTAAAAAGTAAAATGAGTGGATAGAATCAGGTTTCTGTGATCTGGGGAGGAATATGACACCAAAGCAGAGAGTTTTGTTCTGGACATTTAGGGAAAAACAATGACAACTTGAACAGGTGTCTTACACCACATGGTGGGAGTAATCATAAATTTCAATGAGAGTGTCTATGGGGTTAACATTTACAAATAGGTTCTTAAGTTGGGTTGTCTTTGAATGAGTACAAGTTGTTGCCAATGCTCTGGAGAAGGAGATGGATAACTGTTAGAGGTAAAAAATCTGAGGAGCTGATGATAAAAAAAAACTACCCTAATTGAGGGGGTGCCACAAACTAGTTAGAGAGGTTTTTAAAAACTATTTGTACAAAGGTGAACATTTAACTTTTTAATTTTAATTAATCTTTTTTTTAAACACTAGATTTTATCACCTCCGGTCCACCTCTGACTGTTCCATATCTCATACCTCCTCCCCAAGACCCTGTCTCCCACCATCCTGGTGGAGACACCACCCCTAACCCCACCTCACCAGACCCCTAAACTATCTGGACGGGTCCCTGTTTCTTGAGGGTTAGGTGCATCTTCTAACTGAACCCAGAGCAGGCAGTCCTTGCTGTATATGTGTTGGGGCTTCATATCAGCTGGTGTATGCTACCTGGTTGGTGGTCCAGTGTCTGAGAGCTCTCAGGGTCCAGGTTAATTGAGACTGTTGGTCCTCCCACAAGCTGCCCCCTCCTCCAGCTTCTTCTGGCTTTTCCCTTAATTCAACCACAGAGGTCAGCAGCTTCTGTTCATTGGTTGAGTGTAGATATTGGCATCTGACTCTCTTTCAGCTGCTTGTTGGGTGTTTCAGGGGGCAGTCATGATAGATCTCTTTATGTGAGCCCCCTCCATAGCATTAGTAATAGTGCTGTGGCCTTGATACCTAACCTGAGGCAGATACTACTTTAGACCTATAATGGACCTCCTTTCCTCAGGCTCTTTCTCCATTTTGCCCCTAAAGTTCTTCAGACAGGAACTAATATGGGTCAGAGTTTTGACTGTGGGATGGCAACCGATCTTTCACTTGATGCCCAGTCTTTCTGCTGGAGGTGGGTTCACAAGTTCTCTCTCTCCCACTTTAGCATTTCATCTCTAAAGTCCTTAGGAGTCTTTTCATTTCCCAGGTCTCTGTTACATTCTGGAGGCTCCCCCTCCACCTTCTACTTCCAAAGTTGCCTGTTGCCATTCTTTCTGCTGGCCTCAGGTCTCAGTTCTTTTCTCTCCCTAATACCTGGATCATATTTCCCTCTTCCCTCCCTGTCTCTTTCCACCCAGATCCCTCCCCTACCTTCTCCCTTTTGATTGTTTTCTTCTCTCTCCCAAGTGGAATTGAGGCATCCTCACTTGGGCCCTTGGCTGCTTACCTGTTGAGTTCTGTGGTTGTATTTTGGGTGTTCTGTACTTTTGTTTTGACTAATATCCACTTTATTAGTGAGTACATACCATGCATGTCCTCTTGGGCCTGGGTTGCTTTTACTCAGGATGAAATTTTCAAGTTCCATCCATTTGCCTGCAAAACTCAGGGATGTCCCTCATTCCTAACAGGTGAGTAGTATTGCATTGTGTAAATGAACCACATTATCTGTATCATTCTTCTGTCTTGGGACATCTTGTTGTTTCAGGTTCTGACTTTCTTTGCCAAACAAGACTGCTGGGAACAGAGTGGAATATGTCTCCCTGTGGCCTGGTGGGGGGCATCTTTTAGGCATATTCCCATGAATGGCAAAGTTGGGTCTTAAGGTAGTCTGTTCAATTTTAACAAACCTCAGCTTGATTTCCAAGTGGTTTTGCCAGTTTGCCATCCTACCAACAATGGAGGAGCTTCTTCTTTTCAACATCCTTGTCAACATGAACTGTCACTTGAGGTTTTGATCTTAGCCATTATGATTGGTATAAGGTGGAATCTCTCAGGGTCTTTTTGATTTGCATTTTTCTGACCACTAAGAACTTTGAATGTCTTTAGTTAAGACTCAGTCCTTGAGAATTCCTCTGCTGTAGATTACTCTGTTTTGTTCTATACCCCACTTTTGATTGTGTTGTTTGGTTTTATTGCTGGTTAGCTTCTTGAGTTCTTCATATATTTTGATATTAGCCCTCTGTCAAAATGTGGGGTTAGTGAAGATTTTTTTCCCAACCTGGGTTGCCATTTGTCTTAATGATTATTCCCTTGCCTTTATAGAAGCTTTCCAATTTCATGAGGTCCCATTTTATCAATGTTTGATCTTAGAGCATGAGCCATTGGAGTTCTGTTTAGAAATTTCCCCCTGTCAATGATTTCAAGTCTCTTTCTCATGTTTTCTATTTGATTGATTGTATTTGGTTTTATGATGAGGTTATTGATCCACTTGGATTTGAGCTTGTGCAAAGTTGACAAATATGGGTATATTTTTATTTTTCTACATACAGACAGCCAGTTAATTCAGCACCATTTATTGAAGATGCTTTTCTTTTTCCATTATATATTTTTTGGCTTCTTTTGTTAAAGATCAAATGCCCATAAGTATTGGTTTTTTATTTCTGGGTCTTCAATTCTATTCCATTTGTTAACCTGTCTGTCTGTGTACTAGTATCATGCAGTTTTTATCCACTATCACTGGAAATATAGCTTGAGGTAAGGATGTTGATTTCCCACAGTAGTTCTTTTATTGTCAGAATTGTTTTTGCTCTTCTGGGTTTTAACCTTTCAGATGAAATTGAGAGTTGCTCTTTCCATGTCTTTGAAAAAATTATGTTGGGATTTTGATTGATATTGCACTGAATCTGTAAATTGCCTATGGTAGGATGGTCAATATAACTATGCTAATTCTGTCAATCCATGAGCATGAGAGATCTCTCCATTTTCTGAAATCTTTGTTTTCTTTCTTGGGAGACTTGAAGTTATTGTCACAATAGATCTTTCACTTGTTTGGTTAGATTTACCCCAAGATGTTTTATATTATTGGTGGCTATTTGAAGGGCTTTTTTTTTCTAATTTCTTTCTCAGATTGTTTATCATTTGCATAAAGGAAAGCTACTGATCTTATTTGAGTTAATTTTATATTGGGCTACTTTTCTTAGTTTGCTTATGAGCTGGAGAATTTCTCTGGTAGAATTTTGGAACTGCTATATATTTATCATATCATCTGCAAATAGCAATACCTTTATTTCTTCTTTGCCAATTTGTAACCTCTTGATCTGTTTTTGTTGCCTTATTGTTCCAGCTAGCACTTTGAGTACCATATTCAATAGATATGGGGAGAGTGGGCATCCTTGTCTTGTCAGCAATTTTAGTGGGATTCCTTCAAATATCTCTCCATTTAATTTTATATTTTCTGTTGGTTTGCAGTAAATTGTTTTTATTATGTATAGGTATGGGTATTGAATTCCTGATCTCTTCAATATTTTTAACATGAAGGAGTGTTGGATTTTGTCACATTCTTTTTCTGAATCTAAGGAAATGGTTATATGATTTTTTTCTTTCAGTTTGGTTTTATAGTGGATTTTGTTAATAGATTTTCTTATATTGAACCAACCTTTCATCCCAGAGAAGAAGCCTACTTGATCGTGGTGAATGATGGTTTTGATGTGTTCTTGGGTTCTGTTTGCAACAATTTTATTGAGTATTTTTGAATCGATATTTATAAGCAAAAGAGGTCTGAAAGTCTAATTTTTGGTTGCATACTTGTGTGGTTTAGGTATCAGAGAAATTGTGACTTCATAGAATGAATTAGGTAGTGTTCCTTCTGTTTCTATTTTATGGAATAGTTTGAGGAATATTGGCATTCAGTCTTCTTTGAAGGTCTGATAGAATTCTGCACTAAATCTGTCTGTCCCTGAGCTTTTCTTCCCTCCCTCCCTCCCTCCCTCCCTCCCTCCCTCCCTCCCTCCCTCCTTTCTTTTCTTTCTTTCTTTCTTTCTTTCTTTCTTTCTTTCTTTCTTTCTTTTTTCTGTTTTTTATTTTTTATTTGTGAAGTTTTTAATGACTTCTTCTATTTCCTTATGGGATCTGGGCTTGTTTAGATAATTCACCTGCTCTTGTTATAACTTTCATATGTGGTATCTGTCTAGAAAACTGTGTATTTCTTCTAGATTTCCCTGGGCTGGCATTTGTGTTCTCTTAGAGTCTGCATGACCTCTGATCAGGCTCTTCTAGCTTTTAGTGTCTCTGTTGAGAAGTCTGGTGTAATTCTCAGGTCTACCTTTCTAAAATTACTTGCCCCTTTCCTTTTTGCAGCTTTTAGTATTCTTTCTTTGTTCTGTGCCTTTAGGTTTTTTCCCCCTGGTCCCATTTATTTGGTGCTGTATAGGCTTCTAGTACCTTTATGGCCATCTCTTTCTTCCTCTAGGTTGAGGAAGTGTTTATTGAAGATGTTTTCAGGTTCTTTGAGTTTCTTTTTGTTCTTCTCTATTCTAATTATTCTTAGATTTTGACTTTTCATTGTGTCCTGAGTTTCCTGGATGTCTTGGCTTAGTAGTGTTTTTTTTTTCTTTTCCTTTATTAAATATTTTCTTTATTTACATTTCAAATGTTATCCCCTTCCCAGGTTTCCAGTCTGGAAACCGCCCATCCCATCCCCCCAATCCATCAATCTTCATGATGGTGCTCTGCCACCCACCTGCCTCCCTGCCCTGGCATTCCCCTACACTTGGGCATCAAGCCTTGACAGGACCAAGGGCTATTGATGCCCTACAAGGCCCATCCTCTGCTACATATGGGACTGAGCCATGGATGGCTCCATGTGTACTCTTTGTTTGGTGGTTTAGTCCCTGGGAGCAATGGGGTGTCTGGTTGGTTGGTATTGTTGTTCTTCCTATTGGTTTGCAAAGCCCCTGAGCTACCTCAGTTCTTTCTCTAACTCCTTCACAGGGGACCCTGTTTTCAGTTCAATGGTTGGCTGTGAGCACCAGCCTTTGAATTTGTCAAGCTCTGGCATAGCCTTTCAGCAGACAGCTATATCAGTCTCCTGTCAGTATGCACTTCTTGGCATCCCTAGTAGTGATTGGGTTTGGTGACTGCATGTAGGGTGGATGCCTGTAGGATTAGTGGGGAGGGGGCTGTTGTCTGTTCTGCCACAGGGATTGGGCTGCTCGGGAAGGCAGGACTCAGGAAGTTTGACTGCTCTTACTCCATGCCTCCTAGAGGGTGTTGGACTATGGTAAGCCATGGGACACCACTCTAAGGGTGGGAAGGTGAGGTATGGGAGCGGATTACAGTCTGAGCTGGCTGGTGGGTAGTGGGGGGGAGTCCCTGGGCCTGCAAGGACTCTGGGCCATTGGTTCTCAGGCTCTTGGGCATCCAGGCTCCACTAGAATGCCACCTAAAGAGCTGAGAACACAGCAGGGCTGGTTCTAGCCCAGGGCCAAGGGGGAAAGGAGGCTGGTTGGCCCCACGAGGAGAGCTGTTGGCTTGACTGCAGTAGCCTGCAGGCTTGGTGATGGAGGTAGCTAGGAGTGCAGGGAGGCTTTCTTCAGGAGATTAGATGGCAGCTCTGTAAGCAAAGAGCTTCTCTACAGCTCCCCATGGCAGATCATGATGAAAAGAGACAGTCCATGATTTTAAGGCATTTGTTATAATGGCAGAATTTGGATGAGTAAAACCATACCATACTTCTCAGAGTGGGCCTGAGATTAAATACCTTTTGCAAGGAATGTCTGGGAAGGGAAAGTCCTTGGCTAAGCCTCCAGGCCTTTAGGTACCTCGTGATAATGGAGATCTCTCTAGAGACTATATGACCTGTTGTCATGTCCTCTACCAGGGAAAGGGATTGGAGAATTGCCCTTACATGACTTGACTGATGCTTACAAATTTAGGGAGGGCTGTGGGTTAGTGACCAGCCTGGTTTCATGGGAGTCAGGCAAAACACCTACCGTCTCTTCAGGATCAATGAGATTTTAAACCTCCTCAACCAGGAACCAAGGTCCCTTTCACTGTCCCCATGTGTAGCAGCAGTCTCTGGATGGCCTTTCCTTCAGTCTCTGCTCCAAACTTTGCCTCAGTATTTCCTCCTATGAATATTTTTGTTCCCCCTTCTCAAAAGGACTGAAGCATCAACACTTTGGTCATCCTTCTTAAGCTTCATGTGGTCTGTGGATTGTATCTTGGGTAATCCTAGCTTTTGGACTCACTTATCAATGAGTACATATCATGTGTGTTCTTTTGTGATTGGGTTACCTCACTCAGGATGATATTTTCTAGTTCCATCCATTTGCCTAAGAATTTCATGATGTCCTTGGTTTTTTGTTTTGTTTTTTTGTTCTCTCATTTTTTTTTTTTACTTTTTTCTTCCATCTTTATTAAATTGGGTATTTCTTATTTACATTTCAAATGTTATTCTGTTTCCCGGTTTCCAGGCCAACATACCCCTAGCCCCTTCCCCTCCCCTTCTATATGGATGTTCCCCTCCCCATCCACCCCCCATTACTGCCCTCCCCCAAACAATCCTGTTTACTGGGAGTCCAGCTTTAGCAGTACCAAGGGCTTCCCCTTCCACTGGTAACCCTACTAGGCTATTCATTGCTACCTATTAATAGAGCCCAGGGTCAGTCCATGTATTGTCTTTGGGTAGTGGCTTAGTCCTGGAAGCTCTGGTTGGTTGGCATTGTTGTTCACATGGGGTCTCAAGCCCCTTCAAGCTCTTTCAGTCCTTTCTAAGATTCCTTCAATGGGGGTCCCGTTCTCAGTTCAGTGGTTTGCTGCTGGCATTTGCCTATGTATTTGCTGTATTCTGGCTGTGTCTCTCAGGAGAGATCTACATCCGGTTCCTGTCAGCCTGCACTTCCTTGCTTCATCCATCTTATCTAATTGGGTGGATGTATATGTATGGGTCACATGTGGGGCAGGGCTCTGAATGGGTGTTCCTTCTGTGTCTGTTTTAATCTTTGCCTCTCTCTTCCCTGCCAAGGGTATTCTTGTTCCCCTTTTAAAAAGAAGGGTGGAACATTCACATTTTGTCATCCTTCTTGAGTTTCATGTGTTCTTGCATCTAGGTAATTCAAGCATTTGGGCTAATAGCCACTTATCAATGAGTGCATACCATGTATATTTTTCTAAAGATCTTTTCCTAATCTGTTGGTTGCCATTTTGTCCTAATGACAGTGTCCTTTGCTTTACAGAAGCTTTGCAGTTTTCAGAGGTCCCATTTGAGGATTCTTGATCTGATAGCATTAGCCATTCATGTTCTCTTCAGGAAAATTTCCCCATGCCCGTGCATTCGAGGTTCTTCCCTACTTTTTCCTCTATCAGTTTGAGCATATCTGCTTTTATGTGGAGGTTCTTAATTCACTTGGACTTGAGCTTTGTACAGGGCAATAAAAATGGATCAATTTGCATTCTTCTACAAGCTAACCTCTAGTGGAACCAGCACCATTTGTTGAAAATGCTATCTTTATCCACTGGGTTGGTGGACTCCATATGGGATGGATCCCCAGATGGGGCTGCCCCAGGTTAGCTTTTCCTTCAGTCCCTGCTCCACTCTTTGTCCCTTTATTTTCTGCTGTGAGTATCCTAGTTTTGGTCTTCCTTTTTCTTGAGCTTCATATGGTCTATGAATTTTATCTTGGGTATTCTGAGTTTTAGGGATGATATCCACTTATCAGTGGGAGTATACCATGTGTACCACATTTTTCTGTATTGATTCTTCAATTTCTTTCTTCCTTTTGTGTGTGGACTTTCTGTCGATTTTTTCATCTGTTTCCATGATTTGTCCATTGAGTAGAATGGGGTGTTGCATTCTCCCACTGTTATAGTGTGTAGTAGAATGTATGCTTTGAGCTTTAGTAAGGTTTCTTTCATGAATGTGTACCCTTGCATTTGGAGCTGCGATCTTCAGAATTGAGAGGTTATCTTGGCAGACTTTTCCTTTGAAGAGTCTGAAGTGTCCTTCCTTATCTTTTTTGATAACTTTTGGTGTAAAGTCAATTTTATTCTATATTAGTATGGCTACTCCAGCTTGCTTCTTGGGACTATTTGCATGGAAAATTTTATTTCAACCTTTTACTCTGAAGCAGTGTCTGTCTTTGTCACTGAGGTGTTTTTCCTGTAAGCAGTAAAATGCTGAGTCCTGTTTACATATCCAGTTTGTTAGTCTATATCTTTTTATTGGAATTGGGTCATTGATGTTCATGTTAAGTTATCTGCTATCATCTTTTATTGTCATTTACGAGATACTTTTCTAGGGTGCAATAGCATCATTTTAGGAATGATATTTGTAGAAAGATATTTGTAAATTTGGTTTTGTCATTGATATCTTGTTTCTCCATCTATATTTAATTGAGGTTTTGCTGGATATTGTAGCCGGGCTGGCATTTTGTTCTCTTAGGGTCTTTATGACATCTATCCAGGATCTTCTAGCTTTCATAGTCTCTGTTGAGAAGTCTGGTCTAATTCTAATATGTCTGCCTTTACATGTTGCTTCACTTTTTTCTCTTTCTGCCTTTAATATTCTTTCTTTGTTTTGTGTATTTGGCCTTTTGACTATTATGTGACAGGAGGAATTTCTTTTCTGGTCAATTTGTTTGGAGTTCTGTAGGCTTCTTGTATGTTCATGGACATCTTTTTCTTTACGTTAGGGTACTTTTCTTCTATAATTTTGTTGAAGATATTTACTGGCCCTTTAAATTGGGAATTTTCATTTTCTTATTTACCTATTATCCTTAGATTTGGTCTTCTCATATGTGCTGAATTTCCTTTATGCTTTGCATTTGGGTTTTTTGCTTTTTCGTTTTCTTTGATGATTTGTCAATGTTTTTCTATGGTATCTTCGCACCTGATTTCTCTTCATTCTCCCATATTCTGTTGGTGATGCCTGTGTCTATGACTCCCTGACCTCTTTCTTAGGTTTTTTCTATCATCAGGGTTGTCTCCTTTGATTTCTTTATGATTTCTATTTTCATTTTCCAGATCCTTGATGGTTTTGTTCAATTTCTTCACCTGTTTGATTGTGTTTGCTACTTAATTTTAAAGATTCTTGTGTTTTCTCTTTAAGGACTTCTACTTGTTTACTTGTATTTTCCTGTATTTCTTTAAGGGAGTTATTTATGTCCTTCTTAAAGTCCTCTATCATCATCATGAAATGTAATTTTAAATTCAATTCTTGCTTTTCTGCTATGTTGGCATATTCAGTATTTGCTGTGGCAAGAGAACTGGGTTCTGATGATCCCAAGTAATCTTGGTTTCTCTAGCTTAATTCTTCTGGCTTTTGTCTTTTTGCCATCTAGTTTATCTCTGATGTTGTTGGTTTTGATGACTCTTACTGGGCTTGTCCTCCTTGGGCCTGTGGGCCTGTGATATTAGGAGTGGATTGCTCCTTGGGGATCATCTCTTTCAGGGGAAGGTTTTGTGTCTGGAGCACTGTGGGATAGCTTTAGCTCTCTGGGCACAGATGAAGACTAAATGTAATGCTGCATGCTGCCACGTGGCTCCTGGGTCTGTGAGCTTCAGTAAATCTCTCCTTGTATAGTCAATGGAGCAAAAGTGGAGTCCGACCTGTGGGTTTAGGGTGAGGGAAACTCCTGGCTGACCAGCTCTCTGTGGGCAGGTTTTTGGGTCTGAAGGACTGTGGGATATCATTAGCTCATAGATTGACCAGAGTCTTGCTTTAGAGCTGCTCTGGGGCTCCAGAGTTCTATGTACTCCTGGTGACTCTCTCCTTGAATAATCAGTGAAACAATTGGGGTCCCCTTGGCGGGAATAGCCTTAGGGTGAGAGTGCTCTGAATATCTCTTCGTGTGTGCAGGTTTTTTGTGTCAGAGGACTGTGGAACAGTCTTAGTTCTGTGCACAGATGGAACCAGAAGAGTCCTGTACCAGGTTTCTCTTTGATTCCTGTGCCCTGTGTTCTCCCTGGTGGGTCCCTCTTTGGACAGTTAGTGGGACAAAGTGGGGTCACCTGTGGGTTTAGGAGTGAGAGCATTCTGGGAGACTAACTCTCTTAGGGGGAGGTTTTTGGGTCCAGAGGGCTGTGGGATAACTTTGGGTGCAGATGAAGACTGGCCAAAACCATACAACCTTTTATACACATATAGACACAAGTCTTGGGATTTTTAATCCCATGTAGAAACTCACCAACTGGCACCAAGGAAGCAACACAGATGGGTGAGTGTAAAAACCCACGTTACTAATGGTGCCAGCAGCTCACCTGGTCAAAGTGGATGATTCTTGTGCCCTCATACTCTAGTAGCCAAGTATTTATAAAAGCAAGCCTTTCCTCAAATGGAATAAAAGATATTTTATTTGAGCCAAGATGGTTGAGCCATGGCCTGGGAATGGAAGAAGTAAGTTACCTCAAATAAGTGTCATGATGGGGGGAGAATATAAAAGATAAATATTCGACGGATCTGGGATTATGTTGGTTTAGTAAGCGAAGGTTGCTTTACTTTAGTCCAAGATCAACGTGACATCATTTGTCCAGGTTACCAGACTAGGTTCAATAGTAACAATGATTTTCTCTTGTTGGTATGTCGCAATCCAATATGAATGGTTTCTACCATGGTATGTACGTTACTACTGCAGTCTTAGGGTTAACATGCCAGGCAGGTTCTTCTTGCTTCACAGATGGCTAGAATTGGCTTCTTTCCTTCTTTAGGAATTTCATGGTGCCTTTTGATACTAGGAAAGCTAGCACTTCAGGAGGAAGATTTTGTTAAATTATAGCTGAGACTTTATGGGCCCTGTATCTGAGGTACATAGTGTCTTGAGCAATAGGGGTTTATCTTCCACTTCTGAGGGCCAAGCAAGTGCAATAGCAATAGTTTATAATATTTAAGGAGTTTCTTGGACAATGCTGGTCAACAACTGTAGGCTTTGATTTTTCAAAACCTACTCTTAATAAAGGTACTTAATGTTTTAACCTCCTTCTAGTGTACCACCCACCAGAGGTAGTGGAAAGGAAAGGGTAATAGGGCAAAGGAGGATAATGGACTTGTTTACAATCTTTGAAGTGAATCCAATCTGCATTGTCAAAATATTAGCAGTTCAGTTCACATGAATCAGCAGTGGTATCTTGATCCACTCTCAAACAGCATTTATGAATCAGCAACAGTAGTTCTATCCAGAAGAAACTATGAGGCTCTGAAAATCAAACCAAGTCCACAGAAGATGCAAGAAACTGCCAGAACACCACCAGAAGTTTTTTGGTGGTGTTTCTCTCCATGGAGTGACAAAAAACAATGACCAACAAAGAATGACAAGGTAAACCAATACCGTATAGTAGTCAATGAAGATCAGCATCAGCAAAGCCCCAAGATAATCAGAAAAGAATGGAAAGATATCACAATACCACACAGCATCATCCACTGCCTGCTGGGTTATATTTATTCCCTTTCCAAACATCATCTGTTCTCTCAAGCATCCACTCTAATAAAAAGTCACATGACCCTTTTCCAGGTAGTTTCTAGAAAAATATCACCTGTTGTTTGTTCTCAGTAAAATATCTTCCCACGTGTCTGCTTCAGCAAAAACACTCTCTCATAAGAAAGTTTCCAGAAAAACATCACATGGCACAACTGAGTCTTGGAAGAAAAGAGTGAGAAAAGGTGAAAAGTTACCCACATTGCACTTCTTCAAACCACTGCTTTACACCATATGGGGACCATCACAGAAAACCATTACTGGTCAACATGAAGAAAACAACTGATTATTGTGTGCTCATCTCAGAATAGTGTGTGAAAAAGTTGTAAGAGACAAGGGACCAGAAAGTCTATTGAGAAATTGTGTTTTCTAGAAGTCACAGGGAAGTTATACTCATAATACTGCAACAATTTGGTTAATAAAACAGGATATGAACAGTGACAATAGAAATAGGCATTCTAATATGAAATGGGGAAATCACATCTGAGCCCCAACCCTAGACAAAGAACTGCAGTTGACTGATAAATGCTGAGGTAGGGAGAATTAGTCTTCCATAAGGAAGATCCTCTTATTGTTTTGCAATATCAAGTGATTGGCTCTGCAACCGAATGCATACAAACAGAACTAAGTGAATTTAGTAGGTTATATTTAAATATTTGTGCTTATATAGGTAACAATAATAATCAAAGGAAAGAGGCTGTGAATTTGAGAGTAAATACTGGAACATGGGGGAGGTTGAGGGAGAGGACCTGGGAAATCTTAGAGGAAAGAAAGGGAAGGGGTAGGGGAACACCCATACAGAAGGGGAGGGGGAGGGTTTAGGGGGATGTTGGCCTGGAAACCAGGAAAGGGAATAACACTTGAAATGTAAATAAGAAATACTCAATAAAAAAAAAGAAAAGAAAGGGAAGGGGTGAAATGATGAAATTATATTTAAATTAAAAATATATTAATAAGAAAAAGAATAGCAATTTTCAAATGCTTTTTCCCCATCAACATCACTAGACATACTTTATTATAGTCTTTTTTACAAAAGGAATATGTATTTTACTATTTTTTTCAAGCTATATCTACTAATGTTAAAGGCATGCTTTAACTGATTCTTGTTCTTACTAGCCATGGATAGTCCACAGCTTTTTTGTTGGAGTTTGCTCTTTAGTTTTTGTCCCTAAATTTCTGTCTGTCTGTCTGACTGACTTAACAGGTTTGACATTTTATTTAACATGTTAATAAAAAGGGTTAATGAAAAGAGACCAAAGCCCATTTCAAAATCAGACTCCTCAGATTCTCTGCTTCAACTTGCTTCTTTTCGGTTAGGGCAGCAGCAGTAGAGTCAGGACTGCCTGCTGCTAGAGCTCCAGTTACTGGAATAGTACTAGAACACCAGTCCTTACATTGCAGATGAGGCTCCTTATGTTGACAGGAGACAGGGCCTTTGCAAACAAGCTAGGCCAGAAAGGCTCAACAGGACACCAGCTGCTTCCTCCCCCCCCCAATAATACATTTATTTATTTATTTATTTATTTATTTATTTATTTATTTATTTATTTATTTATTCACCTTACATCCTGGTCACAGACCCTCCTCTCCTTTCCTCCCAGTCCCACCCTTATAAATTCCTCACCCTAATCTCCCCTTCTGTTCTACTCAGAGAACTTCCTTGGATACCACTCCATTCTGGGACATCTAGTCCCAGTAGAACTAGGCATATCCTCTCACACTGAGGCACAACCAAGCAGTCCTGGTAGACGGAAAAGAATCCAATTGCAGGAAATATCTGGCAGAGGGCTAATATCCAAAATATATAAAGAACTTAAAAAGTTAGATACCAACAAACCAAATAACCCAATAAAAATGAGGTACAAAGCTAAACAGAATTCATAACACAGGAATTTCAAATGGAAAGGAGCATTTGGGAGGCAGGGACTGGGAGGAGGGGGCACAGATATTGAAATGTAAAGTGAATAAATAAATTAATACAAATAGAGAAAAGAAATGTTTAACATCCTTAGTCATCAGGGAAATACAAATCAAAATAACCCTGAGATTCCACCCATCAGAATGGCTAAGATCAAAAACTCAAGTGACAGCACATGATGATGATGAGGCTGTGAAGCAAGGGGACACCAGATATTTTGATGAAGGCATTAATCTTATATTCCATGACTGTTTTGCAGGATGAGTGTGAAGTAGATGTAGGTGAGCTCACAGACTTCGGATATGTTACAGACTGCCAGTGCAGTGCTAGAAGTCAGGCTTTACTACAATGAGCTTTTACCTCTGCTGAAGGACAATGCAACTTTGCAGCAGATGAGGAAAATGCTGGCTTCTTTTTACTCTCCTTTGACAAAAGCTCCTTGTACTGACTTCCCAGTCCAATAAACTGCATTCACAATAGAGCATCTCTTCTCTTCTATTGTTTACTAAATTGCATCTTAAGTTTCCTACAGTGCAGGCCTAAAAATAAAGGTGTCTGCAATAGTTTTCAATTACCCTTAGACACACAAGAAGATAATGAATTTACAAGGAGAAAAAGATCAGATCTCAAAATAAGCAAAAAAGTTCAATCTTGAGTAGAGGAATGGGGAAACCAATGGTTGAGTCTGTTTCTTCTGGTGTCAGCCCAAATAGTCTATACCTGCCCCTATTTCCTTTGAGTTTTGTGATCCTCCCAGTTCCTAAATCTACTCTTTGTCCACCTGTGAATACCATGAGATTTAGAAAGATTTCTGACTTTAATGTGTGCCGAGCAGTAAGTGGAATGCAGAAGACAAGTTTCATTTTTTTCACATTTTATAAGCTATCTTCTTTAATCGAGTTTCCCTTGATGTATAGAAGGATTTCAATTCCATTTAAAATTTTTTGTCCTATTTCCTTACCATCAGGAGTCCTATTTGGAAAGTATTTACCTAAGCCTGTGTCACGTAGGGACCTCACCCCCAACACA